>NW_010397810.1:2938-13760 GCF_000710305.1 Buceros rhinoceros silvestris | reverse complement strand
CTTCAGTGGTTTTTGCGTTCGTTGTGGGCTTCCCAAGCGTTTTCAATTTTCCACCACCTTGTCGTCTACAGAAGTCCTGAATTGTTGTCTTCTGCCAGCTCCCCCAGCTTTTCTCTTTGATGGTTTTCTTGTTAGTTGCCCTCACTTACTCCCAAAGGTGGGGACATCACCTAACTGGGAATTCCCACACTTTGACCTTATGCATGCAAACTGAAGTCAATACAGAGGATGTTGATTGTCAAGTACATGCAGATATGAAACTTTAAATTGTAAAACTACTGGGAGTTGTGTAAAAGTGTTAATTGAAGTAACAGTGGTAGTTACACGCAACCTCCTTTTTTGTTTCTTGATTTCTTAAGCTTCTGTGTAAAACTTCTACGGCTTATTATATATTATGCTTGAATATTGATCTAAAAGAAAAGACAGTAATCAATGAAGCATCACCTTCGCAACTTACCTTCATTTCTGTACTATGTTTACAGAGCAAGAGCGGATGCTTTTATTCTGTTCCATCCAAACTGGATAAAGCTGAATATGCAGCCTTGATACATGCACGTATGTGTGCATATATTTTTGGTTATAAAAGTGTAGCAAGGGTTTTTTTTTTCTTTGTTATAATCCAATTCTTATATGTATAGTCCTTTGTTCGCATTTACCTTTCACGTCTAGTGTTACCTGGTTAGATTTGTAATACTTTATGTTGGAATTTTTTATGTTTAAAGTAGTAGGTTCCAGCCTGTTTACCATTTGCTTTGTTATTAAGTGACTATACCATGGGGAATGTCTGGGTTCAAAGTCAATCTCTGAAAGCCTCAATTACCGGAAGGGAATTACTGACTATGTAAGCATGTCCTTCGTAGTTTAAAAGTTAAATTAATGTTAAGTCTGTTTGCTTAGCTATACAGATTAACAGAAGCTACTGTTTCTTTTATTTTCTAGTGGCTTTTATTTTCAACTGGATTGGATTTTGTTTATCCTTCTGTATAACAAACACCATAGCTGGAAGGTATGGTGCAATCTGTGGATTTGGTCTGTCCCTGATCAAATGGATTCTCATTGTACGGGTATGTTTCTAGATTCACACTGTACAGACTCTTTTGATAGAATCAAAATATAACAATTTATTCAAGAATATATAGTAATGAAATTAAAAATCAGTATATTAAGTTTCAATGTTTAACAGAGTGCCTAGAATTTTCTCAAACTTCCGCTTGAGTAGAGAATTTACTTGCTGTATATTCATGTGTGCTTACTAATGAAGAAGCTTAATCTATTTTTATCTGACATAGCATTTTACATTCATCTTTCCACTAAAATAAATGCAGAATGACTCATTCTTTTCACAAGCATGCAGAAGTGGAGCAAGTACGTAAAATGTCACTGGTATTATAGTCCTACATGGAAAATTTATAAATGGCCCAACCTATCAAGGGATGGGGGGCAGAAATCAGAAAACATTTCTTCCTTGTATCTGATTCTTTTATTCCTTGTAAAATACATACTGAATCAAGTCAAAATTGAATATTAATTTAGTCACATTTTTACCGTCTTAGATGCTCAGTTTCTTGATATTTTCACTGCAGGACTAGATCCTTTCCAGAAAGGTATGTTAGCCAAATAGGAGTTACTTAGCCAAGTAAGTGGATGCTAGATAAAATGTAATGATTCTTTCTGAACTTGAATTCTATGTGAGACACGCATTTAAAACCTTATCCTGTCTAATGAAGCAAGAGGTTTTGGATAGCTTAGTTATCTTTTATGTTCTGCCAACTCTGAATTTTTTTCTTTTCGGTGTGTGTGCTAGTAACTTCATTTGATTTGGTCTTAGCACGATAGCACAAGGATTGTAGGGAGAAGAGATTGCATGGTCCTTTCTGGACATGTCCTGCATCCTCCTACATTCTTTGTAGAGCTGAGGGTGATTGTATTGTGGGTTTGGGTTGGTTTTGGTTGCTTTTTTTTTTCCCCCTTCTCCAGTGCAAGGGAATGTTACTGGACCAGATGCTATTCTCGTGTATTTAGTTGGAATTCAGGGTTTGGGATGGAATTTATCTTAAGAGAGCGAGAAAACATGAGTTTTTCAACTACGAATTCATTGGGGCTATTTTCAGCTTCCCTTGAGGCACACTAAACAGAGGGCAGAATTTGCTCTTTGTGTCATTCCTGTCTGCTTGAAAATGTGCTTGTAGCAAACACAAAATGCTAAACATATATGCTAAACATCTGTGGAGAATTACTGTGTTCTATATTTAAATTCTTGTATGTAATCTGTTGCTAATTCTAATACATTAGAATTGACCAATTCCAAAACCTTAGGGGTGGGGGTTTTTTTTCATAGTGAAGATTGTCACCTTCCAGTGTTGTCTCCCTTTCTAGAGACAGAAGCAGAAAGCTCATAAGGTGTATGTGGACAGTTTTGTTTTCATGGTGATACACAAGCACTCATACGCGCACAAAATTGTTCTGTTCCTTTGTTTCAAGTTCCTCTAAAGGCTTGTGCTGCCCTTTCTCACTCAGGGTCAGTAGTACAAAAATTTATATAGTGTCTAAACAGTATGAGTTCATATATGCTTTCTTTGTATCAGTTTTTACTGGGGGCGAACAAAAGCACAGTTTTGCTGTTGGGGCAATTCTGCAGCCATGGTTGCTTCTGCCTAAAGAAGGTGTGTGAGTAATGCACATAGGCCAGTATTTGATTGATTGCTGGTTTTAGTAAATCTTCTTTCCAATTAAATGAAATTGTAATTAAAAAAAAAAATTGTATTGGTATATATGTGTAGATGTGTGTATATCAAGTAAGATAGTCAGCTTCCTGGAAATTTAATATTCATTTGATATTTTAATGAAGTGTCAAAATATTAAATGCTTACTCTGACTCATAGAAGTACTAGTATTTATATAGAGATAATGTAAATACCATTTCTTTAGTTCAATTTAGCAATTCTGTTTCTTGGTGTTTTTTCCTGGATTGCCCACAGAAATGAATACAGTACAGAAATAAACCTTTAAAGAATTCACATGATCTGGCTTTATTCTGGAGGAGACGTGGATCTCAGTGCACAGTTACATGAATAAAAACAGCAATGTGATCTCTTAGTTGATTCTACCGAAATGTTCTAGAAATGGCAAGTGGGAAGCACGGTGGCAGGATGCAGTAAACATACTGAATGATAGCTGGATGGGAAGTGTATGAAAAGTGTGCAGAGCTGCTTTATTCATTCTGGCAACTTTTCACACATCTTGCCATTCCTACTTCTTATGTGAGTACTGGAGACATTTGATTAGACTTTTTATCAGTGAAGCATGCAGTCTGGAGTCTGGTAAAGGCACAGATACCTGTCTCCAATACCATCACACCCTGCCCTCCAGCTGCCTCCCACATCACAGGGAGGACAAAACCGTCCACCGTGGTCACTAACAGGAACGGTTGAAACGGCACTTCAAGGTTCATTTAGTTGCGTTCAGCTCACTGCTGGGAACTGAATGCTGGTTTGAAAATGAAAAGACTTTAATGAGTTGGGGGTCTTTATGGGGCTGGTATTCTTGGCAGCGATTAACAGTAGGGGGTATACAGAAGGTCAAAAGCTCCTCTTTTGAGGGGTCAGCAGAACATCCCTGTCTGATAAGATTAAACTAATGTGGCTTTTGGTGTTAATATCTAAAGCAGCAGGCTGCTGTTATGTGTTTGGGATGGCAGGCATTGGGGGGAAAAAAAGGAAAATCTACAAGTGGTGATTCGTTATAATAGAAAATGTCAGATGATTCTGGCAAGTAATACAAGTTTGGGGTTTCTTTACACACACATGTATTTAGATATTTTTTAGAGTTTTTAAAATAACTTTGCCACAGATCAACTGGCACTGAAAGTGTTATTTGTATATTAAACTGCTGCACAAATACCAATTTTACATTTTTGTTGAATAAATTACTTTTGTCGTGTCTTAGTCATCTGCTTTACTTCAGCTAAGCCTCGTGTATTAATTTCAGTTTTCAGATTACTTTACTGGATATTTCAACGGACAGTACTGGCTTTGGTGGATATTTCTGGTACTTGGTAAGTGACAACTGAAAACATTTCTGTTGTGAGGTGGAATTATGTAAAGACTGATCATGTCATTCTAAGTAAGAGTTCTGTAACATGTTTAGCTATGTGTTTTTCTTTAGCTGTTGGTAGTTTTGAGTGTTGTTTTTATTTCCATAGTAGTCACAACGTTATTGGTTACCATAGTGGTGTTCCTGTGTGAACAGTAGAATATTCAAGCGACCTTCAGCTCAAAAAATTTTGTCCTACATATGTAATTATGTACGTACCTGAGAGTTGTCATTTGTGCTTTATATGCTGCTTCTGCTGATCTAGGGGTGCAGAAGCGCGTAATGAAACGGGCTTTATGTAGAGAACATATCAAAAAGTGAGCGATATCTAGTAATTACGTGTATAAACCTGTATGTCAGGTATTAAATTTTAAGAAATGTGACTGATCTTAGGAAGGTAGTTTCTGCTGTCTTGTACGTAGGTCATGAAATGTCCTTTTCTAGTCCTTTGAAATTCGTACTGCATCAGTAGTTTCTCAGTCAGACGAGAGAATGGCTTCATGCTTTCTGATCACAGTGCTCCCATGATGTCAGCTTTCTCTTAAGAAGTCTGTATGCTTGTGTTCAAAGTCATAGATGCATCAAATCCTGCTCTTCTCTCTGATTTTTAATTAGGATATACTAAACCCCAACGAGTCTTCCTTTTTTCCTACTGTGGATTTTGTAATCTGAATATGGTATCTGGAATGATTTTCTTTTACAGAACTGAATGCTACTACTATCCATTTTATTTTCTGGCTCTGGGAGCGTAGTAAACTGTTGCTGGTTCAGTAGGTGGCACTCTTCTCTTTGAGTCAATTGACTCAAACGGCTACCAGCAAATGTTAGAATGAATTGAAGAGTAAATTAAAAAAAACCCCAAACCTGAGATCCTGACTGTTTGTGACTTGTTATTTATCTCACAAGAAATGCCAGAAATCTTAAACCATGTTACCTAAAACTTTCTCTGTCTGCCTTTTAGTAAAGTTTGAGGGAATTCATCAGACTTAATACCCAACTTGCTTTACTGTTCATTTGGTTCTTTGAGATATATAGAAACTACAAATGTTTAACACATCACAGGACCAGTCCCTTGAATGCTTTTGTATTCTGTTTGAGGTGATTGCATTTAAGTAGCAAGTGAAACGACTCTTCACAGTTACAAATATCTCCAGATAAACCTTTTAATTAAAAAAAAAAAAAAAAGCAGCCTTGTAGTGCCCGAAACGGGGGTTTGACACTGTTTTCACTTGAATGAAAATAGTGTGTTCTTCCCCTAACATTTTGTAACGTGCCTTGGAATAACAGGCACTGTGAGGCGTGCGGTATGCATCAGCAGTCAGTTTTCCCTTGTCTTATGAATGTTTTGCATGAAATACACCAAGAGTGTCTTTTAAACTGATAAAGCAAATATACCAAGATTGCTAGAATACCACAGAAAGATTTAACCCAACAGATCTGCTTAGCAGGGCATGGAGGAATATTACCAAGTCATGGGAGCTCTGGCAGCCAGATCTGTATTTCATTGTTTCGGGTAACGTTCCCATTAGAGCACACACAGTAGCATGTCCTGTGTTTCTTCAGAAGTGAATGAACTGTGTTGGATTCTTTGTTTTGCATAGTACATTGACATAATTGAGCTCACCTATCGCCATCTTCTTCACTTCTCTGGTGTTCACCTATCTGTTTCTGCTCCCTTCCCTTCTTTCAACATCTGGAAAAATCTGCTCACGCTTCATGGAAAAGTGAAGTGGTCTGCTTCCAAGGAGCTGTCATGTACAGTGAGCAAATTGAAGAGAGAGACAATTCTAATTTTTAAATTTAAATGTTAGCCAATGTTTCTTTTTGAGGAAAACAATGGAAAGTGGTTTTGTTTTGTTTTAGGGTTTTTTTCCCCTAAACAGAGAAATATAAAATACGGGTTGAACTTGGACTGGTTTTCCAACATGTGTAATGCAGAAAGTATGCTTTCAGGCACCTTGAGAGCTGCCTGCCCACCTTTTGCTGTTTCAGCTGCTTTCCAGTTGAATGTGGGACTATCTCTGGTAACGTCTGGGTAGCAGCTTCTGTAGTTAGCTTTTGATCCAGATCTTGGTGCATTCTTTTCTGTGCAGACTTCACCTGAATTGCAGAAATATGTCTGGGTTAGGTCAAAGTTTCAGTGGTTAGCAGAGCATTCTCTGTGTTTGGGGGTTTTTTATGTGTGTCCTAATGAGGCTTTGGTTTTTAAAAGGCAAAGAGAAAGTAAATGAAATAAAAATGAACAAGTAAAAAGCATTTAGATAAGAAAGAAGCATATGAAGACAAATCAGATTCTCAACCTGGAGGGCAGGAAGAAAAAGTCCATCATATAGCAAAATATCAATGTAACCATGGAGATTATTTTATTTGGGTGTAAGATGATGAAAAGGATGAAATCCTTTGCTAAACTTGTTAAGTTTCAGTTTTGATTTTCATTTGAACCATTGGAATCATAATGCATATGTGTGTATATACAGACATAAGCATGTATCTTCAAGGTACCAGTGTTGTTCACTAAATGAGGAGAATTGCTCCTTAGGCTTGTGTTTCTCTCCACTGGATGTAGAGTTCAGATTTCAAGCCCCCCAACTCTTTGGGCAGAATGTTTTATCTGTGTTGGATTCTCCCTGATCCAACTGATGAATAGATTAATCTGCTGAAGTTTACATAGCGGAGGAAAAGGGATCAAAGAGCTGGGTACACTATGCAAGAATGCAGTTTTTGGGCATTTGTTTGTTCAGGTGTCTAGTGAATCTCTGCACTAGTAAAATGATGTTGGCAACATGTTAGTGATTTCCATTGTTACAACTGTAACTTCTGTGTGACTATTCAGTATCTTTTCTTCCTCTTCTCAGAGCTGAAATATTCTTTCAAATGCAGTTAAATTTAAATATTTAAAAATAATTTGAAATCTGGAATTGACATGTGATCATAACACATATTGAGTAATTTTCTTTGAGTTGACTATTCTTCCTCCTCTTCGACAGGTGCATTTTCCTGGATGGTTAAATCTCAAGTCACAATTTAATATAATTTATTTTTGGCTTGTTGCTAAAGCAATCTGTACTGTCTTTTTTTTTCCCCCCCTTTTGGATTGCAGTACGTTTATCTTCTACATTTCTAAATTTGTGGTTCAGGTAGTCTTCTAGTACTTATTTTAGTACTAGTGCTTACTAGTAACTTATTTTAAGAATTTGCTTGAAAAGAAGGTGCAGCATACATTCTTCTTTTTTTTCTTTTTAAGTTCTTTCACACATTCTTTTTGGCAGATGATACTTGAATCCAGAATGAGTGTAAAACTTCTGAAGAGCCTTCCATAAGGCTGTATTCTAATACCACAAGATAAAAGCAGAAGACTTGTTCGTTGAATTTGTGAATCATGCATAAAGACCTTGCTTTAGTTACTATCATCTAGATTTAAAAAAAAATATTTTAATGAGAATAATGTAGGATAGTGTGGACTTAGGTTGATATGCCTCATTTTGTGCCTTTGTTGCTTTCAGGACTTCTTCTGTTCTTTCGAGGCTTTGTTAATTATCTTAAAGTCAGAAATATGTCTGAAAGCATGGCAGCTGCTCACAGAACAAGATTTTTTTTCTTGTACTGAAGGTAAGCAATTTTTAGTGATAAGATTGTATCTCCCAGAAAAACTGAGAAGAATTAAATACTTAGATTACCTTGTCACCTGGTTCTTCAACATCTGTCGTGAATGTTGTATGTATTCTACATGGACTTGGAAATATCTGAAGTTTCTCAGAGGCTTTAAATTTGAAAGTAAATAATGCATCCTTGTTCCCTCCAGTCCTCCTTGGAAATGATGTTCAGTAACAAAACTGAAGAGGAACTGCTTGATTTTCCTAAGCGAGAACCAGTACCTGCTGCCTGTGAGGAAACTGTCCTTTGTGTTGAAAAACTGGCTTTAGCAGTCAAACTGTTGTCAGCAAGTTAGGAAGCACTAATCTGCCTGCATATTAAATCTGATTGACATGGGTCTGAACAATAGATAGGTATTGTCTCTCTTTACATGACTGGATTAAGACAGTCATGAACAAGTATGATTATTGTGTATGCAGCAATGTGCTTTATATATCCTTCAGGTAGCTGACTAATTGCTCTGCCACATATCCACTCTTTTTAATACTTTTTATCCATTAGGTGGATCTATTGGACTTCACTATGTGACTTAAATGAGGGGTCTCTGTATTCAACCTCTTTTACTTAAACTGTATGACAAGATAAGTTTAAGCCTAGAAATTAATACTGTAGCACTTCCATTACACTGCAGTTTACTTAAAATGCTTAAATACTGTAATACGACTTAACTGAGAAGCTGTGTTTGCTGTAATAAGGCAGATTTTCATAACTTTTCTCCAAGACTGGTCATAAGATCAGTATAAAGTAATCAGCAACACATACTGAAGCCTGAAAAAAATTGAGGCAGTATTTGCCTAGGAAAAGGACAGTGATTTAAAGCCAGCTAATGATTCATAGTTATGCTATACTACATAATTCTTGATCATGGAGTAAATCTGTTAACTGTAACATCATATTTCTTTTGAGTGCCCTTTTGTCAAAATTATGCGGTAATTTAAATAACTCAGGCATATATTGCCTTTTAGTAACCAACCTACATTGACAACTACGTGGCAACGTTTCCTTTTTGCAATGGTTACATATTGCTCCCTTTCTTACTAACCTTGTAAGGTAACCTTGTCAGAGTATCGAAATTTGTAGAGACGGGACTGAAGATACCTGCTGGCTTTCGGTACCATAAAGTTTTAAAATACTATTTAAAAAATAATTGTTAGAACTAATTGGTATTTGAAAACTGTACCTTGAAGAGAATAGTGAAAGTGTGGGATAATGTGGTCTGGGATTCTTTGCTCTCCTGCAGTTAAAATTTTACTTTGGGACAAAACATAATCCAGCATTAACTGAAGTTAATAGCTTGTCCTCTCTGAGTTTGGTGGCTTTGAATTCTTCCTTTACGTGTAAGCATTACTGAGATGTATGGGCTAGTAAGGTCTGTGGAGCGTTTAGAAAGCTGGGCTATTATTTTTCTGAAGCATCTTAAATGTTGAAACAGGAAGTTCAAATTAATCGCTGTCCCACTTAAATGTCCTTATTCTTGCACAGGCAGGTAACTTCCTCTACAGTGACTATTAGTTTTAATAAATAACAAATATTATCTCTTCAGTTACAAAATATTCTCAGGTGTTCTCTTGAAATGATAACAAAATAACAGTAAATTTTAAGGGTTTTTATCCCATCTTGACATGGTGGAGGGAAAGGCTGCTTCTTTGCTGCTTCTAGTTAGCAATGCTACTTCTGCAGTGAATCGCTATGATGAACTGAAGCACAACTCTTTCTTTATCTCCAGACTGCATTGAACAGACATTCCTTTCCTATAGCAGTGTGAGACTTCCAGATGATTTGTAACCCTCGGAGTTAATAGGATAGAAGACTACTAAAAGCAGAAGACAAATTAGTGAAGATACAGCTTCAAAAATGAATGTCAGGGTGGTTTATGCTTAAATACCAGTTCTGGTCATTCTAGTAAATATTTATAATTGCTGCCTTTTATTTTAGCACATATGTATATGTGCTTATTAAAAAGATAGTATTGAGGTAAGAACAAACCATCTGTTAGTATAGATTAGGTACAGTCAGACTCGGTTAATCTGTGCTCGTTGTATCTGAAAGATTTAAGTGGTAACTTGTTTTCCAGCCTGTATGTACCACTGACTTGTTGATCTGAACTTTCAGTACAATAAAATGCATTAAATGATTCAGATTAACAGTTCAGACAGTTTTTTATATTATTTAGATTCGTCTAATGATTGTGTAGAACATTTTCAAGTTTACTAAACCCCAAAGTTCCTTGTTGTCACAAACTTGTATTCGCCAATATTTTATCAAATTCAAATTAATATACTGGTTTGCATAAAACTGGTACTCCACTTTGAGTCCTCTGTAAATAACTCTGCATAATTGACTGTTTGAATTGCTTCTTAGGAAATATGTCAAAATATATTTTGTAACAGCATATTCTCTAAATTTTGTTTAATCTTAGAGCTACATACCTATTTTGTATTGGCTATTAAGAAAATAGTTACTATTAGATGTGATTTTGGAGGTAAAGGCATTGAATTGTTTGTCTCATACTAACTTTCCTCACATGAATTATTATTATTAACTGGTTTGGGCTTGAGCCTGGAAGTCGTTACTCATGTGCATGATCCCATTCAAAGAGTTCGTTCACATTAGCACAGATGGACAGTCTTACATCTTCCGTCCCTTGTTACACAGTTAGGATCCTTGTAGGTGCACCTTTGTTCCTGAAGCAGTGTATTGCAAGTGTATTCCCTGGGATATAACACTGGTTCTGTTTAAGAAGTCTTGAATATAATATAAATAAAACATCTACCATAAGGGCTTCTAAAAAAAAAAAAAATTCATGTAGCTATCTTTCAATGCTTGTTTAGGATAAATACTTTGCTCTTTCCTAGGAATAAATGAATTTAAATGTGAGGTAATTTTGGGAATAATCTATGAAGGAAGAAAAAAATAATCTCACTTTTAAAGCTCTGAAAGTGGAAATTGTGTGTTGCACCTCTCCCAGTATTCATGTAAGGTATACCATTACTTCCTTAATTTCCTAAAGGGGTACTGTCTGTTGTTCATGCATGTGAAATTTCTGAAATTTTGTGAAATTTATGCTTCTCCTTCA
>NW_010397810.1:0-2854 GCF_000710305.1 Buceros rhinoceros silvestris | reverse complement strand
AGCAGGAGAATACATCTCTCAGTCCTTTGTACAACTGGAATCTCAGTTGCAGAAATACAGTGGTTGTTGGTTGCACCTTTGAGGGGAAAAAATATAAATACTTTCCTCCAGTTTTTCTTTTTATATTAGAACTCTGCCTTTTTATTACTAACATTAAAATCAGTGAGGTTTATGTTGTTTTAAGCTAGTGCTGTATTCAGTTTTGTATCTATGATGAATGTTTAAAATATATGTATGTAAACTGCTCACATAATTCATTTTCTTAATCTTTCGGAGATTCTGAAAGTGACTAAAACTTTAGGGGCACCTCCACTTCCCAGCTTTTTGTGGAAAGAATAAAATCAAGTATTATGTTCAAAATCTGATTGAGATTTCCTTCTAAACTTCTCTGTTTCTGTGTTCTTTTGCATTCATTGTCCATATGAAAAAGAAGCGGATAATAAAACATTGCTTTGTTTTGCTAATTAAGACTTATGGTGTTTGTTTTCTTTTTTATACTTCCCGTTGAAAAATGCACACTACAGTATTTGCGTCAACATGGAATTATAGACAAAATACTTGTCAAAATAGGTGCTAATCAATCCTTTCTACTCTTATCCTTTTCATTTCATCTATTATGTCAAAACACTGTAAGGACACTTCTTTTAATGAGATAATACAACTGTGCAAAGCATGCAGTGTTTCTATGTTTCCCCGTATCAGCTAGTACTATTTTCCAGCTATATCCATTGTCCCAAATTAATATTCTGATTGAATTATTTCTGTTTGCTCCACTGCATTTTACAGAAAGCTTCATACAGATACCTGCTTTTATTTTGGGTTTTTCTTCTGGACTAGTTTGGAAAAATTCTCATTTGGCCAGAAAGAATACGTAGGGTTAAAAATGTACAGGTTAGCTAATCTTCTATAGTTGATGCAGCAGTTTGGTAGCCTGAAATCTCATCAGCAGGAGGAAGGGAATTGGGACACTGTTTTCAAAGACTCTCCAATCTATTCCAGATGTGTCAAATGCTGCATATTTTCCTTGCTATTTCCTGTGCGCTTGGTTAGGAGCAGCTGGCTCCATGGTTTGGAGACACCTGGCCAGCTTTGCTTTGTGACTTGGGGTAGGGGGGAAGGGGAGAGGAAGCTTCAGTATTGCAGTGAAGTTGACTGTAAATAGATTTTGTATGAATACAAATAAGACTTTGAAGTTTGGGGCAAAAACAGCCGGGGGAGGGAAGGTGGGGAGAGAAAATTCCATTGAGCAGCTGGAATGACTGTAATTTCTTCAGGTTTTGTCATCTACTTTTGTTGATAGGGACACCACTGGAAGACGGTCATCTTGAATATGATTCAATTAGCCTGTGACTCGATTAACTTACTTCAGAAATGATCCACCACTTACACTTGCAGTTCTCTTACGGAGTGGTGGTTGTCCCCAAGCTTTCACTTTGCTGTCTCACCTTGAGTATAGATACTGTCCTCATCCTGCATCACCTTTTAACCTGGTTTCAACACCCTATTCTTTCTGGGTCCTCTTCCCTCCCTTTGATGACAACAGGTGAGGAAAAGTGGCTTTCACATAACATCAGAAACCTTTTAATCTCTTTTCCAATTTTTGAGAATGTTTCCCCATAATACTCTGCATTACTCTCTCCTATATGGTTATTGCATTGTTCACTCGAATAAAAATTTCATCTCATGAAATTCCTATTGCTTCCCAGACTTCTGAAAAGAAAGTACATAATCCCCGGTATGGAACAGATAAGGGGAAAAACATCCTAATCATGTTAAAATATGATTAGCATATGTGCACAGCTACCCAGAAGCAGTAGAGTCCTGTGTGTTGTACGTTGTTGTTTTCCACCATCCCAAGATCTCTTTTCTTTTATACTTCCAAAGATACTTTTACAGTCTGTATCTTCTCTACTTAGCATTTGCTTTCCACTTCCATGCCCCATCTCCTTTCTCTCTGCTCTTGCTGCGTGTCCTGCAAGGACAGGCAGAAGGCTGCCCTATTGCACGTTGGCTGCAGTTAATAAATAACCCAACTAGCAGTTTCTAACTTTTGTTTTTTGTTAACTGCGGTGGTGCTTTTTATTTTCATACATCCGTATTTTACAGGTAAGCCAACTTTTAAAGTCAGTGATTTTCAGACAACTGAAAATGCTTAAAATAAGTGACTGCACCACGCACCTGTTTTAAGTATTGCATGGGCAAGTGGTGTTAAAACTTACAGCAACTTACATTGTTTTAGATATGGTTTCCTTCAGCTCCTGTCTGCATGATCAACTTCAAACATTTTTCTGCTATGTAATTGTGGGGTTTTTCCCCAGTGTCGTGGTTTGAGCCCAGCTGGCAACTAAGCACCACGGAGACGCTCACTTACTCCATCCTACCACTCCCGGTGAGGGGGGTGGGTGCAGAAAAGGTAAAAGTAAAGACACACAGGTTAAAATAAGGAGAGTTTGCTTGAACATCATAAAGAGAGAGGAAACAACAATAACAAGTAATAACAATAATAAAGCAAATAATACACAACGTACTGCTTACAGCCACTCCAAGCTGTGCTGCTGTTGGAAACTGTGTACCCTCTCCAGCTAGCACCCACCTTAAATGTACTGGGCCTGATGTCAGTACGGTATTGAATATCCCACTGGCTGTTGCGGTCCGCCTATCCTGGCCATGGAAATAAACCTATCCGACCCAAACCCGGGTCACCCACCCTTCCCAATGAAGGGAAAGTCACCTTTCCTGGATTATCGCGTATTTTCTATGTAAAGAAACTTGCGTGCTGTGAGTCTTAAAAGTATGGTAAACAGCATCAACTCCCCAGCTATTGTTCTTTTTTATATATATATTAAAAATTTAA
>NW_010397809.1:4328-4700 GCF_000710305.1 Buceros rhinoceros silvestris | reverse complement strand
GAAGAGGGGAGAGAGAGTTAAATCACGGCTAAAACGCTGCTGTTCGGGCCAAGCCTGCAGTACGGCCACAAAAATACCAGCGACAAGACGGGAGGGGCCTTTCCCTTCCCCTCTGCCCACCTCAACCCCCCGCAACACGCTTCTCCTCTGCCCACCCCGGCCAAGGCGGGGGCTGGTTTTTGGTGAAGTGAAACAACTCCCACCTCGGGCCGCCCTCTCCTGAGCTCCCTGGCTCCGCCGGACCCAGCGAACACCTCGGCGACGGGGCCTCGATTACACAACCGCGCCCCAGCGCCACGGGGGAGCCGCCGGCTCCCGGGGCCGACTGAAACGCTCTGATTTGCACTTGGTTTTGGGTTTGTTGTGGGGGTT
>NW_010397809.1:3715-4120 GCF_000710305.1 Buceros rhinoceros silvestris | reverse complement strand
ATTCTCCCCTCCCGCATCGGGCAGAGAGAAGGAACCCAACTGCAGTGCCCCAAACTGGTTTGCTATCCCAACCCCCAGCCCAGCCAGAAGGAAAGAAAACAGGTTGTAATTAGCCCCAGTGCATTCCAGTTTGCCCAACTCCTTTTTTTAAATGCATGCCCCAGAGATAGGAGGGAGTGGCTGCAAACACGGGCAAAAGGAACGAGCACTGAGCAATATTGAGCTGGAACTGCCCGGACTCGTCGCTGCAAGTAATTATAGATTTACAGAGCGGCTTCGCGCTGCATCTTCCACCCCCGTGCTTTGGCTCCGGGCTCCTGGGGAATCTGTTTCCTTCTCCTCGCTGCCTGTCCCACCCAGGCGAAGCCCAACGGCCCTTTCCTGGTGCTTTCTGCTCGGCCAGCC
>NW_010397809.1:3100-3507 GCF_000710305.1 Buceros rhinoceros silvestris | reverse complement strand
GGCGGCTGCGGCTGCCGGGGGCGACGAGAGGCAGCGGTGAGAAATGCCTCGTGCCCGCACGGAACCTGGTTTTGTCAGCCAGAGGGTTTCGGAATCACCGGTGGAGCCCCCATGTTTTTGTTTTTGGGTTTTTTTCCTTGCTCGGTGAATCTTCGAGGTTTCCCCTGGGGTGCTCCGAGGGGAGGGCGAAAGGCCGGCGGAGGGTTTGCAGTCTCAGGCCTTGCTGGAGCAACTCCCGGGAGGGTGGTTTAGGTTTTTCTTCACAGACTCGATGGCCACTCCTTTCCCTGGGTCATGGGGCCAGGTGGTTGTGGAGGGGAACTGTCAGAACGTGCCTGCGGGGGGACTTAACCCCACCAAAGAGGATCTCGTGAACAAAAGAGCCTCGAAGCAGCAGAACCATCGAC
>NW_010397809.1:2545-2943 GCF_000710305.1 Buceros rhinoceros silvestris | reverse complement strand
CCACCGACTTACAGACTGGTTTGGGTTGAAGGGACCTTCCGACCTCATCGAGACCAGGAGCAGGGACATCTGCCCCCAGAGCCCCACGGGCCAACCTGACCTGCCACGGGGCCAGCGATGGGGCTTCTGCCCCCTCTCGGGGCAACCTGCGCCAGGCGCTGCCCACCCTGCGCAGCCACAATCTCTCCCTTCACTCGGGGCTCCATCTCCCTCTCCCAGTTCCACTCATCACCAGCAGCGCTGCCTCCAGGACAAACCAACTCCTGCTCCAAGGCTGTTCAGGGCGAGAAGGGATCAACGCCGCTCCCCTCCCAACCTCCTTTGGGTTATCCCGGCTGTCAGACACCGGGCAAACTCAGAAATCCACAAGCCCAGACGAGTCGCCGCCCTACTCTGCA
>NW_010397809.1:2163-2389 GCF_000710305.1 Buceros rhinoceros silvestris | reverse complement strand
CGCACTCGCTATCACGTTCCTCTGGCTTTTAGATACAAGCTGGTCAAAAAAAAGCTCCGAAAAGGAGCAGAACGAAGCCAAGGAGCAGGGAGAACAAACTGCTGTCAAGCGACAGCCTGACCCAGCTCCTCTAAGCTCCTTGTCACACTTATATGGCCCCATAAAGTTGCGTTACGAGCATGTGAGTGAGGCAAGAGCCCTGCAAGCGCTAAACCCGCCGAGCCCA
>NW_010397809.1:1472-1976 GCF_000710305.1 Buceros rhinoceros silvestris | reverse complement strand
CGAAGCCGCGACACCCACGAGGTCTCTGGGTCAAAGCACCTCCTGAAGTCGACCCCAGAGGCATCTTGAGGGACCAGAGGGAAGGAGCTGCCCCCCGCTAAGGTCAGACCTTCCCGAGGGGGGTCCGTGAGCTCCCTCCTGGCCCCGTCCGGCGATGGTTAAAGCCGCCCCCGACACTCACCGTTGGGCCGGATGTTGATGAACGGGTAGTTGGGCATCACCAGCTTGTTAAAGTTGAACTTGTAGGTGAATCTTTTGCCTTTTGTCTTGTGGAGGATCCTCTTGTTGTAGTAGTACCTGGGAAGGGGAGGTGACAGAGGGGTCAGGGCCACGGTGGATGTTCAGCTCCGACCCCTCTGAAACAAACCCGGCGAGTTTGTCTCATTGACACGAGAAAACCCGAAGCCATCAGGGCATTTCCAACCCCCTCCTCGCTTCACAGGCCGAAAACACGGGGGAAAGGCGACACCCTGAAGGGACGCAAACGCGGAGCCTCCACGCGCT
>NW_010397809.1:670-1318 GCF_000710305.1 Buceros rhinoceros silvestris | reverse complement strand
GGGCCGGGGTGCATTTTAGCCCCAGCCAGCGGGACACGTGGGCTGCGACCGCCCGGAGGGGGAAAACCTGCGCCAAGACACAACCTGGAAGTGGGGAAGGTGCATCAGGGCTGAGGCGGAGGAAAACTCATCGCAGCGATGAGTCAAAGGGCCCGAGTTACCCCGACTGGCTCCGGTTTGGTTATTTTTCCGCAATCGAAGCTCAGGGCATCGGGCTGGCAACAGGGAGAGCTGGTTTCTGCCACCCCGGTCCCCGCAGGCAGCGTTGGATGGGGCCGACCGCCCTTCCCCACCCTCCTGGCCCCAGAGCTCGGCCCACTGCGGGGCTAATCCCCACCACGGCCTCCTCCCCACTTACGCCAGCACTGTTTGTCCTCAGCCTCCGGAGGCCGCTGGACAAACAAAGGTGGTTCTGCCCAGAGCAGGGTCAACACCCGCCTGCTGCCGCAGCGCGGGGCAAACAAAGCTGGCTCAGCTCCGACGGGGGGGGAAATGCCGTGGCTCTGGCACCCCGGTGGCGCCCGTGGTGGGTGCTGGGAGGTGGAAGCTGGTTTCCACGCACCAATTCTAGCCTCGGTGCCGCTCGATTTATTGTTTCCTTCCTGTTCCTGGACGAGACTCGGGTGTTCGCTGCCCTGTTTGCCTGCG
>NW_010397809.1:0-508 GCF_000710305.1 Buceros rhinoceros silvestris | reverse complement strand
GCGAGGGGCCAAAACGGGCGGAGGCCTGGGGCACCCAGCCACTCCCGCGGGCTGGAAACGCTGAAATACTGGAGGGTCACGCTGGTTTTCCACTGGGATTTCAAAACAGGACTGGAAAACTCGCCCCACGCCGTGGAAGGGTCTAAATAAAAGTTGTCCTCGAGGGTTCGGAGGTCGAGGGATGCTCAACACCCCGAGGGTGTGAGGAAGGATCCCCAAAATGGTGTTACTGGGGCTTGGGACCTCATGGAACCACGGAGTTAACAGGGAAAAAAGTCGGGGAGTCGCCTCCTCCGCGATCGATGGGGCGATAACGAACCCCGCTGGCTTCTCCCACACTTCTGTTGCTCAACAGAGGCTGAGAAAATGAGGTGGAAAAGCTTCGCCGGAAGGAAAAGCCACCCTGGCGATGACAACCTGAACTGGAGGCGTGATTTGATCCTGGGGACTCCCTGCCCCGGTGCCCTCATCGCACCCAGGTCAGACCTGACCCAGTTCCGGCCTCCCA
>NW_010397808.1:6196-6565 GCF_000710305.1 Buceros rhinoceros silvestris | reverse complement strand
AGACGAGCCCCGCCGTGGGGTGGTTCCCCTCAGGGTCGAAGTCTCCTGCCCGAGCAAGCTGCCGCCCGCCGCAGGGGCTGCGACTCCCAGCCTCTGCCTGGGAACGGCCCTGCCTGAGTTTGTATGTGTCCTCCGCACTTTTCTCTTCATTTCCTCCTCCGAACCGAACGGCTTCCTGGGTTTAGGTGACAGTTCGGGGCAGTTTCCTCCTTCCCCGTCCGTCTGCCTCTCCGCAGACCTCTTGAAAGACCGAGCCCTCGCTAACGAAAAAAAACAAAACAAGCCGGCTGCTTTGACAGGTCCTTGGACCTTTTTCTGCTGCCCCTGGGCGTTGTTCTGCGGCTGCGGGCCGGGGGTGGGAGGGGTGCA
>NW_010397808.1:0-6066 GCF_000710305.1 Buceros rhinoceros silvestris | reverse complement strand
GGGCTGGTTGAAATCCCTGAGCCTCGCTTAGCTCCAGGGACTAGAGCTGGAGAGAGCATCCAGGGCGAGTCCTGACTCTGCTCCCTTTATCCACCTGCTCACGGAGATGCACAACCGGCAGAAATAGGTGTGGGCTTTTCGGAGCCCTTGAGACAGCAAGTGACGAAATTGCTAACTATGGGGGAATAATTGGGGGGAAGTAGCGTTTAGCTGTTTTAATCTGGTTTTCACGACCTCACTCGAGGCATGTTGTACAGCACCATATGTAGAAATGGATAATTTGTTTAAAAATAGAAACTGAAGTTTGAAATGGTGGATGTGGCAGATACTGGGGCATGGAAAATGTGAGTTTAGGCCGAGAGACTGAGATTACGTTAGCACACCTTGCTGCTGGGTTTAGACCGGCTGTTAGGAGCGTATTTACAAGGCAATCAAAGTCTATGTGCTTTTTTTTTTCTTCCTTTTTTGGAGAGCAATGCTAGACTAATTCTTCATTACCGTAAGAATTCTTCAAAGGAAACAGTTTGGTTTGAATTATTGGTAAGTAGATAAGGACTCAATCTGGCATGAAATCTGTGTTCGTGGTTACGATGATTGGATGTGAGTTACTACACATGCAGTAATATCCCTTTGGATTTGATGGGTTTATTGATGTGAGAAAGCTGTTGGAATTCAGGCTGCTCAAGTTAAACTGCTGTAGTTGGAAATAAACTGCCCCCATCTTCAGCTGTCTTTAAGTTATGAAGCAATCTTTAAATTGATTAGGAAGACCTTGAGCTAAGCTGACATACAGGATGTATGGAATTTGCGTGCAGTTAGCTACGCAGCCTTTAACATTAAGTTGACTTAAATTTCACGTAGCAGAAGCAGCAGGTTTGGTTTTGTTTGGTTCCACTATGTATCCCTCAGCAGCACAGAGAAATCCGCTACGATGGAAATTGAGTACTAGTGTGTATAGATGGGCAGGCAGAAAGGATGTGGGTAATTAACGCCTGATTTATTTATGTTGATGAGTTGCTTTACTCTTTGCCTCACTGGAAAATTGTCTTATATATCAGAGAAAAAGATTCATTAGACAAAAACACAGAAGAAGGGAACTCTTGCCTGCATTAAACTCCAAGTCTGTTTCCAGGTACAGAGTTTGTTTCTGAGGAGTCTGGATTTGTGCCCTTAGCCCTTACCTCTAGAGGACTTCCCTGGTACTCCCAACAGCCCATCGCAGGGGACCTCTTACAAGTTAAGGGAGCTTATGTACCTAAATGGGGTACGTTTGACTTTAAATATTAGTCTCGGTGTTTATCAGCTGTTCTTATAAAAATGGGACTATGCTCTAGTAGCTATTAAATGTATTTTCTCAGAACAGTTCAGGGGTTTGACCACCTTCTACCTGTATCCCATTACCTATAAACTGATGCCTTTTTTTTCACCTTTACTGTATTCCCAAAATTTTGTAGGTGAAATTTTAAGTTGCCTCTTTAAATATTTGCTTCAGTGGAACATGTTAAAGTTTATTAAAAATATCATTTATATGAGTTAACTACTTGAAATCTCTTCTTGAGCTTGGGATTCTGGCTCCTGTTACTGAGCTCCATTTTTACTCTGGAGTGGTCTTTGGGCTCCATCAAAACCAACGTGTTGTCCTGCCTGCCTAGCCCCACTGGTCCTGCTAGTTCACCAGTCAGAGAACCTTCATCTGCTCAAAGTTAATAGAATCTTGTTTTTTCATAGAATGTGATAACAGAACAATTGTTTCCATGTGGTAAGAAAGAAAGGAGTGCTTGTTTTGTTCCAGCACGGTAAGATAAGTGCATTTGACGTTTCTGTCAGCACTGAAACGTCGTCATTTTAGGTTCTGTGGCACCAGATGTTTTCATAGACTCTCAGACTGGTTTGAGTTGGAAAGGAGCTTAAAGCTCATCTAGTCCCAACCCCCTGCCATGGGCAGACACACCTTCCACTCGACCAGGCTAATCAAATCCCCACCCAACCTGGCCTCGGACATGGCCAGGGGTGGGGCATCCACAACCTGGCTGGGCAACCCGTGCCAGTTTTAACTGTTGTGATGCGCCATTGACAGGCATTCTGCCTCACGGATGGAGGTATTATTTGGACGCATCTGTATCAATGGTCATTTTCAGATTTGTGTGTGAACAGAAGGTGGAGCTTTTTGCTCTTGGGCTCAGTTATGTGTTCTATGTCTTTCAAATGCTAAGCTTGTCCCCATCGTTCAGGCAGTCCTGCTTTCAGCTGGAATCTGATAGCCAGCAGCCGAGGAACTGTTTCCAGACATCCCATCAGCGGTAAGTCTCTGGACTAGAAAGTTTTTTTCCCTTTCCGCGTGCGTCCCAGCAGCACAAATATGTTCAGCTTTGCCCCTGTGCTTGAACTCGAATGTTGGTGTCTTTCTTCCTTTGTAGAGTGAACTAGTTTTACTGCAAGTGTTCTAGCGCAGGGAGGGCACTCTCCATTTGTCTGTGATTGAAGACATTTATCCTTCCAAATCAGCTGAGGTAGTTTGACTTCGTAGCCATTGAGGCAATTTCCTCCTCCTCTGTGCTCTCCATGGGTCAAAAAAAGCCGTGTTTTAGTTAATATTAAACAGTTTTCACTGAACTTTAGGGAATTGCCCAAATGAATCAGACAAGTAAAACTTTTCCCTTGTATCATAAACATAATAACAAGTTCTTCTTTCTGTTGAATTTAATTTAGAGTTGCCCTAGGATTTTACTGGCACTTTGCAGAATGAAGTTCTGCACTCCACTTCTCTCCTCCTACACGCTAACATTTCTGGATTTGTAACAAGATTTTACTGTTCTGATTTCAATCGAATTCCCATTTCAGCAGGTTGCTAACTGTGGGTCACCGAAAATCTCTTTTTCACAGGAGATTATTCTGGCTATCATGGACATCAGTGATTTCATAATACTGCCAGGCTCAAAAGCCGGAACCTCGGTGAGATTAAAGGCAAAGTAAGTGCCTTTTATCTGATTGTGATAGAGATGTTTTTGCATTGTTTTTAATAAGTTCTAATGCACATTAAGTAGAAGAGCTTATTTGGGTAAGAGCAAAAGAATCATGATGTGTTTCTTTTCTAGTATTTTTGCCATGCTTTTATCCTTAAGCCTTTCCTTTCTGAGGCTTTAATCTACTTGCCAAGTTATCGGTCTTATAACTCTGTGTGTCCAACACGCACACTTTGTAAACAAACAATGCTAAAGGATTCATCGGGATGCTTTATTTTAATGTCCTGCCTTTCGCATAATTTCTAATGAATATTTGACTACTTTAACTCCTCCAGAACTGTCAGAGAACTGCAGTTGGAGAAAGTGAAGTTAGAAACAGAAACCCAAGAGATGGAGAAGAAATTACAGGAACTGCAGTCAATCATGAGCAGAGAAAAAGACGAGAGGAAGTAGGTTAAAATTCTGTTTTGAAAAGAGGAATCCATTGAAGTGCTCCCTCCACACCTCCCCCCGCCCCAGATGGGGTCTCTTGAAAAGTTTGGAATTCACAGTAGCGTTCAGTCCCCTCACTCCAACCTTTCTTCCCAGTGATAAACTTCCTACCCTATGACTTGCTTGTTTGTAAACTCCCATGTGATATTTTGATTTATTTTTTTAGAGTAGAATTATGGGCATGTGCTCCTGGCTTATTAAAAGATGCTGCAGTTCAGCTGCAGCTGGAAGAACTCCCTGCAGCGAATCGGGACAGTGATGACTAATCTGAAATGTTCTTCGGTCACATTTTCATCCCTGTAAACCCAACCTTTGAGAACCAAGGGGATTTTCTTATGTTTAAAAACTTAGACCGGTTTGATGGTGTAAAAAATATGTACTTTCTTACACAGCTGACGTATTTACTACTGTTAGGGTGGACGTGAAGCAGGTTTCAGTGGTGTTTTGGGGAACTGATGATCCTATAGACGAGTATTTTGTTTTTGTGACGAGTATTTTGTTCTTATTTAAAAGCCTGCAGGAAAACCTTTATGCTCCTCCTGCTTACAGAAGACATAATTTTTAAGTTCTTTCTTGCTCTTGGTTCTCAGGAGATTAAGTGCTTATCACTGGAAATCTGGACAGGCAGGAGCGATGACCATCCAAGCCCGAGTCCTGTCGCAAAGGAGAGAAAACAATAATAAGGTAATAAACTATCAGTATATTTACAGGTCAAGCTCTTTAAAACAAAGCAGGATTTAGAGCTGGATTTACACCACAGAACGTGGGATTTTAAATACTGTAAAACAAAAGGTTAAGCACCTTCTGAGTAAAATTTCTAGTTATTTATTTTCCCATGCTAAGCTTATGGTTCCCTTTGAGCTGAACATCAAGTTCTGTTTGGTGACCTGTTGGGTTTTTTAATTGCAATAGGATGCAAAGTATCAATCACTTCTACAGATTTAATATCGTACAAGTCGAACTTGGTAGTGCTGGGAGTCATGAGGAGCCTGTCTTTCAAATGCCTGGTGCCTTTTATGAATCATTTAGGTTGGAAGAGACCTTTATGTGAACATTTATACAAGCATTAGGTGTATCCGTCATCAAATAATGTTCACGAGTGCTGTTAAAACACCAACTGTGGTAACAGAGCTTCTGTTCTGTGCTTGTTCCCGAAAAATGAGTAGGGAATCCCCACCTCCACCCCAGTCCCACTTGGAGGAAGTTCCTCTTTCCTTTAGCGGGCACTGGTGTGTCCAGAGAGGCACACCAGCTGCACAGAGTGGGGCAGAAAAGGAGTTTTCTCTTGTGATTTCTTTTTTTTTTTTCTCTGTATGCTGTGTGGAAATGAGAGGTGTTAATTAAGAGACCATCTGACAGTGGCTGGAATACAGCGCGTAGAAATCTGAAGGGAAACACAGACAACGACAACTTCAGACTAAGCTGCCACGGTGGCAGTTTGAAGTCTTTTGGAGCAGCAGCAGTTTGGTGTTGAGAAGCTCTGCTCAGCCAGCACACTCCACCCCAGTAAAACTGCCTGGGATCAGAATGAAAAGGTTTTCCTTAACTCACCTTGTTCTCCTTCTCCGAGTAACTCAGAGCTGTTCCTACTTCAAAGGCTTCAGATTCCAGCTGTGGTGGTGAAGGAGAAGACGTGAAACACTGTAGAAACACTGTAGTGACATTTTAATTGTACAAAAGTTATGCTCTTCTTCATTTTCATTAACCCCTTGCGTATATATGTATGTAAATATTCTCCCCTGTAGGTTTCTTCAGGAAAACAGAAGCTGCAAATACTCAAAGAACATATTCAAGGTAATGACATTTTTGTTAATTAACTAAAAACTCACAGACTTTTGATGCAGTGTGTGGTTCTTGGAGGTTGCTGCTGTTAATCAGAGGCTCTGCAAATACTCAAAGAACATATTCAAGGTAATGACATTTTTGTTAATTAACTAAAAACTCACAGACTTTTGATGCAGTGTGTGGTTCTTGGAGGTTGCTGCTGTTAATCAGAGGCTGGGAGTGCTGAGTTTGTTGTTTTTTTTCTTTTTCAGAGCCAGTGAAAGCAGCATTTCAGCGTGAAACAGCAAGTGCTGTGGCTCATGGAAAATTTGCAGTGAAGGGGAGAGCCCGTGGACTGCATGAAATTAAGAGTGCGCTGCCGGTGAGTGAATGGTTAATAGTAGGGAAATAGGGGGCAATTGAGTGCTCCATGAATATTTTGTAATTTTAAATCATAGCACCAGGGCACGTGTTTAATTCTGACTGCTATCTGAGCTGGTACTTGCTGGCTGTGTTAGAGCAGAAATGGGTATTATCTAGGGTGTGGTGATTTATATTTAATAGAGAGATGTTGTCTTTTAGCAAGTGTAGATAGGGAACCAGCCCTCCAAAGTGTTCGGTGTTTAATGGTTTCTCTTAGGAAAAGTACCTGTGGATTTCACTTTGACGTTGATGGGATCAAAGCCACGGCGGGTTTGCTTCGATTTTTTTGGTACTTTTTTAATCTCGCCCCCCGTGAGGGTGTGAGGGGTATGTGAGGGAAGGCGGACGGGCCGCTCCCGGGCCGGGGGTCTCGCGGTTCCGGCCGTGCCCGCTCCGCTCCGCTCCGCTCATCCGTGCCCCGGCT
>NW_010397807.1:61982-62355 GCF_000710305.1 Buceros rhinoceros silvestris | reverse complement strand
GGGGGAGGGGGCCCATCAGTTGACAGCAAAGTGAAGCAATTAAAACCTAAAATAAGAGGTGGTTGTGAAACGGTCTTTGCATTAGGACACAGCCAACAAAAATGTTTACTTTGTAACAGTACTACTATGGTCTGAATAATAAATCAAGACCAAGTAATTACTCATCACCTATTTGGGGATGGAAAAAAAGCAATGACACCAGGGAGGCAGGGCTCAGCCCGGCAGAGCCCCAACAGCCACACAGGGAATTAATGCGGCTGCTACTGCTGGAATTGGGGAATTGCATTTGCGTAATGCAGATCCACAGGTTTCACCTCGAGCCTCCAAACCATGTCCAGTTGGGAGTAGCAGGAAGCCAATATGGCTAAAACCA
>NW_010397807.1:49567-61892 GCF_000710305.1 Buceros rhinoceros silvestris | reverse complement strand
ATATGGCTAGATCAGTGTAATAAAATCTATTTCAGAGGCCACATCTGGGATTAAGGTCTCCAAATTTCAAGGCGAGTCTTCTAAATGTTACTGGTGTTGGAGGATAGCATATTTTCCATGGAGCTGCTCCTAAACAGCCCATAGACCACACCTGGCACAATATAAAAGGTGAAATTCAACCTGTAAAACCAACACAGAAGCTATGATTAAGCACAAAGCAGATGTTTTAAATTCCTTGAAAATAAGATCCCCTTGTAAAAATGTTACACTTCGGTGACCAAAAGATTTTGAAACAAACCAAAAAAAACCAGCCACAAACCCCTAAAACTGGTTGACACAGTGAAAATTAGCAGCAAGCACTGACAGATAAGGAGACAAAGAGCCACATGCAAAGAAAACTCCTTTTGGACAATTTCAGCCATAGGTTGCCATACCAACAAGCTTGAAACAAGGGAACTGACTTAACTCCATTATGGATTTAATTCTGCTAATATGTACCAGCATACAAACTGGTCTTGTGTTTTCCAAAAAGCTTTTCCAAGTCATAATTTAAATTTACCTAAATCTGAACCTGCTTTCACACATAAATAACTCCTTTTATGTGCTTTCAAACATAGACAATTTGGGGGTTTTTACAGTGATGACTGCAGCAAGAAATTCCTTTAGAGTGTGCTGGGTCTACACAAAAGAGTAGACTGCAGACAGGTTCAGGGTGGAAATTTAACACAAGCTTTGGGCGTAGGAATACCAGGAATATCCAATATAACCCTTCACAATTGACAACTATGACATAATCTCACTCATAGGCTTGTCCTCCTGCATCTTAAAAGTTCACTGTCTTTGTTGTCTTTTTAGAATAGTTTTCCAGAACGTCAGAGTTTTGTTGACTACTAGAAAATTATTTCCATCTTAACCACATTCACGACCAACTTAATGTTTTGCTTTGCTACCAACACTGTTCTTTGGATTAACATTTTTTTCTCCACCTTTATTATTTACCCATGTGATTTGTTTGTAGACAGCAGTTATGCCCCTTCTCTGCCTTCATTTTACTAAAAGAGCCAAACTTTGTTCAGCTGCACTCATAGACTCTCCGTTTTCCCAGTCCTCTATGCTAACCTTTCTTTGAAGCTGCTCCAGTAAACCACTCTGTGGAATATGGGTGACTAAAAGTTGCATCTTATTTTGTGTATACAAAGCCTTATTTACAAGCATTAAGCGCTCATGTATGTACTGTAAATAAGTGCCTGCACTCTATTTGCCTTTCTGTGGTTGGATCACAAGGTAGCAGTTGAACAGAAGATCGTTATGGGCTATGCCCTGCAGTACTAGTTGTACAGCCTGGCAGTACAACTATCACCATTTCTCTTACTCAGTTTCTGGTTGATAAGCTCACAGTTTACAAGATCTCATGCTAGTGTTCCCAAAGTCGTGACCTCATCCTTTGTATCACAAGATAGTAAGTTCCTGGTCATTCAAAACCTAGGTTGACTCAGGTATTACAATGCTTCATGCACCTATGCCTCTAACATCTTTGAAAGCAACAAATCTCATTAACACACTTTTTTCCCCTCCTACAATCCTTGAAATTATCTACTATTCATCTCCCTGGAACCAACAATGATATTTTCTTCTCTTTACTAGTTTTAGAATACCTGCTTTACAATACCAATCCCTACTTCTCCTCAGCTATTACTTGCCTATGTACCACTGCACTAAATGCTTCGCCAAAAACCAGATATGCTAGATCTGACACAGCTGGCTTGCCTATAAGATCACCTATCACAACAAAAAACACTATAGGATTAGTCTGGCATGAACATCTTTTTTTTTAGAACTGCACTACATTTTTATCACATTCTCCATTTATTATCTTGTCTAATAATACTTTCCCTCATAATTTGTTCCAAAGACTTGCATTCTTCTCGGGCCAGACTAACAAGTTTGTAGTTGCCCAGATAATTTTTCCACATTTCCTTACGTCTACAGATAATATATTTGCTATTCTACAGTCGCAACACCATCTTGACAAATGCATTAAAAATCCTCACTAGTGGAATTCCACTGTGCACTGCCAGATCTTTTATTGGAACACAGACTATCTGCTACCTGCATCCTGAGTTAGAGTCTTCAGTCATACTTCTACCCCAGATGTGCCAATTTTCACTCCATGAACTCATTCTCATTAGAAGTCTTGGTTTTACCTTGACATTTCAAATTCTCATATTTATTTAAAAGCTAGAGGCAATATATCAGCTTACTTATTGGGAGACTACACTTTTTGATTGCATCACTGCTGAGCAACGTTGCTTCCTCATTCTTTGTTCCCTTTTATTTGTATGGCTAACAAAATTTTACTATCTAACTTCCTTTGTGAGGACACAGTCAGCGTGATCTTTGGTGATTCTGAAAGCAGTACAGAGGTCCAGGAAAGTTTTCAGCAATCTGTTTTATTCATCTATATGTTGACTGAGCTGCAGGACTTTCAGGTTTGGCAGGACACGTGGAAGAAAACTGGATTTGTAATACATTGCAAAATGAGAAAAATACTGCCAGCTCTCTAAATTTGCTCATATACCCTGTGAAGTAAAGATGACAATTTAGATATCTAAAGGGGCACTAAAAAAAAAAAAACCACTAATGAAAATCATGATTCATTAGCGAAATAATCTGAGTGCAACCAAGACCCAAGTTATCATTAAAACCTTATTTTCTCTCTTGAAACCATGCTTTGACAGCATGCACATATGCTCAAAGCACTGTGAGCTTGCAGGAAGCAGAGTAATCTGTGAGGAGGTAGCTTAAGGTTAGTTCCCTTCATGTACGACACTCACTATTATAGCATTGCTCAGGAAAATACAAGGTAAATTTATATGCATGACTGCAGATCATTTTTGCTTCTGAGACTTCTGAGGATAAGGGTGATAGAGGCTACCCCATCCCATCCACAGCTTCTCCCACCCCCAGTGATTGTCATTTGGAACAACCAAACCTCAGCTTTATCATAGTGCTGAACAAATTCTATGAATGATAGGGTAAAAGGTTTTAGCAGTAATACTAGTTGACTATTAGAACTAACGGTACCAATTTCTTGTCTTATTTTACAATCCAGTATCAAGTTGTTAATATACAGCAGTATCTGATGTCTGCTGGGAGAATGCCAGATGGATAACTTGCCCTGTCTTAGCCCAACCAGAGTCAAGTCTTGGTGCAAAGACACCACTTAAGGTTGGACGTTGAATTTGGCCTGAGAATTCTGAAAAGTCTGTGTGCTGTTTATTAGCATCTTTGTTCTGTACTACTTGAACGGGGTACAAGCAAATGTAGGACTATAAAACAATGCTACAGTCTGGTAGAAGATCCTATGCAAGATCCAATCATTATGACTTGGACATACTACTTATGTCATCTCACAGTGGATAAGTTTTCATGGTTTAGGGAAATAAGACTGTTTGATCCCAGTATTACTAACAACAACAAGCACATACGTTGTGTGTCTTTCTGAAATACACAGAATAGTTGAAAATCTGTAGCCTTTGGGACAGGAGCAGGGAAGAGGAAAGTAGCTGTTCCCCCTACCTTCCTACTCCCAAAGCAGAAAAGTGAATTGCTGTACTCCAGCTTCAAGGATCATAATTACGAATCAAGGACTTTGATGGTGATGTCCCAAAATAAGAACCAGCCATTTTCAGAATCAACATTTATCAGCAGCTTGGACACAGTCCAGTTCTTCTAAATGAAGAAGGCAACATCTGTGGTCACCACATCCAGTTCACTCTTTGCAGGGTCATTGGCACAGATGCATTAACACAGGATTGTGTTAAGATTGCCCCTCACATCTTTTAATCCTAGTTTCCCTCTCACCCTAGGTGAAGTCCTCAGGTTGAGAGTCCTGACTGAGACAGACTTGGTACTGTGCCACAACACTGTGGAAACTACTTAATGGTAAGGAAGAGAAGCCTTGCAAGGACTCCATTTTAAATGAATGACACCATGGTCATTTCAGTGAACATTCAACTTCTGGAGGCTTTCCTTACCTTCCAGCATCCTGTCTGTGCATTTCAGCCTGGCATGCCAAATCTGAGCACGTTCGTCTGAACACGTTAAGGAATAAGTGACAGCCTCAATCGAACCACAACATTACTGGAGAATGAGGTACATCAACATGAAAATACTATGAGGGTGAGATCACCTTCTCCTGAGTCATTTCAGCATGGATCCTGCCAAATTGTGTGCCGGGCAGCTGTGAAAACCCCAGAAGCTTTATGTAAGAAGTGGCTACTGAACATGCCCACATGCTGGCAGTATTTTAGGCGTTACCTACTCCATAAATTACAACAGCATCAGGTCATGCTAGTTACATGGAGGATTTTGTCCAGGCACCCAGCTACAGCATCAATGTCATACTTCGTCTGTGTTGAGTTCCTTGTATAGACGTGCCCCAGGTTCGACATAATCACCGTTAGTAATAGAATGGAAGTTGTGAGAACAAAACATGACCATAATTCCTTTTGCCTTGATGTGATTACAGACATGGTTAGATTCCCACCAGACCCGAAATGTTAAATCAAGATTTCAGGGAAGCGTGCAAGTGGCTCTCTCCAGCCAAATGTCTCTGCACAACACCTTACCCTGACTCAAAGCGTCAAACTGCACAGATTGTATTAAATCTAAAAACATTCTTGTTATTTCCTTCTAAGAAAATCCTTCAGAATGGCTAGCAATATATTTATATCGGCACACCAGGATTTCCATCTATCTCAAGTGATGGCTGTTGGTTGGACTTCCCTTTCCATCCTACATTCTCACTTAAAGCTGAAATGTTGAAACTTCTCATGCTCAATTTCACCCCCAAAGTACATTGGTCTGGAAAGCTTGCAGAAGATGTCTTCAGCCGTTTTGAAAGTTATGAGAGAGCAAGAAAAACGTTTTTCAATTAAAAAAAAGAGTTGTTAAAACTGATTTGCTTACGAGTATCAACAAAGTTACAGAATAGAGGGGAAAACCCTACAAGCTCACCATGTAGCTTCACTGCCAAAGAAAAGTCATGGGATGGAGAAGGAAGAAAAAAAAAAGCATTTAAGCAATTGTGGGGGAAACATCACAGGACTAAACTGAGGAAATCACATCCCGAGTGCCACAGATATTGAGAGTGCTGCCTGTCCTTTTCCAGCCCTGGAGAAGCTGCTGAGAGAATACGCAGGGAAGATATTGCGACATCATTGAAACATGCGCAGTCCTAACCTGCAAGCTCTGGAATCAGGAGCAGTTTTCCTAGTACCTGTGTTCAAAAATACTGCTGTAGTTCTCAAGAAAAGGTGGATTCCGTCACTGGAGATGCAGTACATTTGTTATGTCTCTGTATAGTGCGATTGTCCAATAGCTTACACCATGAAAACAGCACAAGTATAGTCATTGCTATCATACACATATGAGTTGCAAAATAAGAGTCTAGAGAAGAAAATATATTTGTGATATTAAAGAAAGAAAAAATTGCACTTGCTCTGCTGAAAAGGCTGTTTAAGCATTAGACAGATATTTCATTCACTGCCAAGTAATCTGAAATACAGAAAAATTTATATATATTAAATGGAAAAATTTTGTGTTGTGAAGGATTTATCAGCATATCTTCTGAAGTAAGAGTAGTATCTCAGCCTCAAGTTTCTGAGCTCAGGGATGACGAACAGAGGTCATTAGAAGCCTTTAATTTAGGCTTATTGTTCCCTCCGAAGTGTGAAAATTAAACTAAATTATATTGCAAATAACCAGCAGTTTTTGATAATTACTGCCCCACTAGTGCTTCTGAAGATGTAAGAATGACGTCTCTTCATTACAGATAGGTAGCTGCATCTTCATTTTGACTAATATAATTTTAAAACCCATCATACCAGGTGCCTTACATTTGGAAAATCTTGAAAGGTTTTAGATGTACAAACACTCTTCCCACCGCTCTTGGCTTATCTTTTATTTACCCTACTGGGTATTCAACAATTGATGCTTCTTCAAAGCAAGGACTTCCCAGCTGATTAGCTGTGCTGAGCTGGCTAAGCTTATTAAAGGTGATTAATGCATTCAAGTATTCCCCCCCACCTCTCCCCCCCGCTCGTTAGTTCAATTTCTTGCTCATTATGCTACTGGTCTTTTTATATTAAAACAGACCACCTGGATAGCAGAGAACTTCATAATCTGTGTCCAACAAGATCAACACCTGTTGTACATGTAATTAATCATAAGACACTGCACGACTGTATTCAGTTAAAACGCTAAGATTATCTAACAACAGAAGAAATACACCATGTTAGCAATCAGCTTTTGAATCCTTAAAATGAAGTTAAAAAAAAAATCAGAGAAGTGAGTCAGTACAAAGGGCTCATAATTATTCTCTCTCCATATTTAGGAGTCCATATGGCATTTGTGACGTATAAAAGTCAGCATACAATTTTCTGATGAAAAATTCAGTTCTAAAATTTCACATTCTCCTCAAGGCTGAGAAAAATCAAATGGTCTTTCTGTCAATGACATTTTCACTCTACACAAAGAAATCAAAGAGAGTTTTGGGATATTACATTACAAAAAGGTTGAATATACCTTACTAGTCTGAACACAGATTGGGAACCACAAAGTCCAATCATATCTCTGTCTTTAACTCACTGTGTGGTTTGGCAAGAAGCTTAACTACTTTGTGTTTCTTTATCTGTACAATGTGGGGGAAAATACTTATTAACTTGAATTTTGCAGGATTTAGTGTATATAACATGCTTCCAAATATTAAAGCCTCATGTGAGTATTATCAGCTTAGCTATGGTGCATCAAAGTGGAAAAGACATGTTCTTTTTAACAGTGAAAAGGAAAGATAATCTCTGATCCTCAAGGAAAAGATTCACTGTAAAAGATAAGATGAGAAAAACAATAATTGTTTATTTGTTTTAAAGAATTACAACAGCACAATACAGAGAGGAAAAATAGAAGCCCTATAAATACCAGCAATTGAATAAAGCATCTTGTGCAATTACAAACACACATAAAAAACCCCCAAACAACCATCATCACTAATCCTAAAGCTCAGGCCAGCAGTCTAATGCATTTTAAATACATCTGCCTGAATTTTCGTACTGGAAGCTTCAACACAGTCTGAAGGCAGACTGAATGAAGAACAACAAAAGGCAAATTAGAAACCTAGACCTTACTAGCACTGTAAAAGTGGTTAAGACTGGCCAAAACCATATGCACTATGTACACTCTGCAGTTCAGGGTGGGAGCTGGATGGTCAATTAAGCTGACTGCAAAGATAACACATGCATTACATAGTAGTTGTTTCTTAGAGAGCTAGAGGTTCTTCAGGGATCAGGAGTAGCACGAGGTTTATCACATCATGACCTTCAACTGAGCAGGTGTGGAGGGATTCATACCAACGTTATGGCTCCTTAATAGCTAACAGCACACAGGTCTAACCACCTGCATGAGTTAAGTCCATTGACCTCTCCTATTGCATGTGCAGCCCTCACTGCCAAGTTTAACAACCCTATCTGAAATGCATTCAAACTTACGCAGACCATATGATACTTAGCACAGATCAGAAAAGTCCCAAGACAAGAATACTCTGCAACTCCTCGTTTGCACGTTCCCATCCATCCCCCCCATCCTGCCCAGTTTCTGATCTCCATGTTCTTCATTCTTTCTAATTATTTTTCCTCTGGTAGCTTCTCATCAAGATTTTGTTTTTCCACCAGCAGATAAGAAAACATGGACAAAAATTACCTTAAAAAAAATATGTGTATATATGTATGGATTTGCTGTGAACATCTTTGCTTTCATTTTTACTTTGTGTCTGTTTTGGTTATTTTTTCCCCAAGAATGCTAAAGATTCACAAAAACACACTTGTCTAAAAGCAAGTAGCTGACTACATAGCTCAGTTCCTCTCCTTCACACTGAGAGAAAGCCTTTAGGTCATATAATAGTATAGGACATATATCATACAAGCTGAGGCAGGCAGAAGGTCCCACCCATTCTTTCTGAACAATCCTCATTGTTATCACCTGCTTAGCACTGAGCTGCAACAAGCTCATTACCACCTCTGCCAAGAGCTAGAGGAGCAAAGGAAGCGCTGAACACAGATCCAATGAGAAGATGATCAGAGATACAAGTATCAACCAAGCTTCAGAGATACTGCAACCCACATAATTTTCATAACCTTCCATCTGGTATGCAGGGAAGGGACTGAGGAACTTGAAGTCAGTCTTCAGGATTTGCATGTGAGAAGACTAAACTCCATCCTTCTCATATCCTTCTGTTAAAACTGAAAAAAAAAATTCTTTCAATTAATGACATCAGCAAAGACCCTAGTGCAGATGGCTTCCGAGGATCACGTTGTGCCAGACATTCATAGCAAAGATCACATGTGCAGACAGACACGCTCCTAAACTTCGACTGATGCAAAAAGTGTCTGGGAATCTAGACTATTCACATCAGTTTCTGCAGATGTCTCACTTGTTATCTTAAACAAAACCATATCAAAAACCTTGGTGTGTTTAATTTGCAGTTGCCAACTTCAGCTTTGTCACTTCCAGCAAGTTGTGGCTACGCTGCCAGTGCTGTCTGCTTAATTCAATCTACTACCAGTTCAGTACAAGCTCACCCTTCCCTGTCTGTGAGAAATATGTAATGTACATAACATGAAAGTGCCTCTACTTCCATACACCTCTGGCCTGACTAGGACTTCTACACCTCCAAAGGATAAAAAAAAATTTTTTTTCCATAACGTACATTGTCGCTCAATGGCTCCTTTTCTATCCTTCCTGGGTATCCTGTCTCTCTCACCTACACAGGATTTCCATCTCAAAGAGACTTCAGCCCTCCAGTCACCTTTGACTACAGGCACTGCCAAGCGAGCCAGGAAGCGTGGGTGGACCAAGCACAGATAATACTGAGTTGTGGAAGGGGACGCATTAGCAATTCGCTTGCAGTGATGAATCAATTGCTCACCAAACTCCTCTTGGTGAAACCAGACAACATATTTGTGATACACTACATTATTTGACTATATTTTCAAAACACTATTGTAACATTACATTTAACAAGAGGGATACACCATTTGAACTGTTTCAGAGAGATACTACTGCCCTTTACACATGGAGCAAGAATTGTTTAGTATTTCTCTGCATCTTTTCCCCAACAGATTTTCTCTGTTACTGATAAACAAGGGGACAGACAAGGGGAAAAGACGAAAGATTTGCAAGCTGTTTTTACATTTTCTGCAAAAGTTTAATTTATAAAATTTCCAACAAAGAGAGTTTATAGCATTATGCTACATCTATTTAAAAAAAAAAAAAAAAACAAACCAAAAAACCACCAAAACCGCCCTTTTCTTTAAAAGAGGACTTTTTGGAAGAATAACTGCTTAATCATACTGTCAAGGCAGCATCTGTTCTACTTACTCTGTACTTCTGCATCGTTTATTCCCATCATTTGCTTTCAAATTTGATATGGTATTTGCCCTCAGTTCATAAATTGCTCTAAAACAGAAAATTCCCAGAAATTTTCCTGCCCCTGTTAACTAGCCTGAAGACTCTCTCCCAATTACCATCTCATCTAACCTTCCCACTGAACAGCTCCCACCTGCCGCTCACAAAACATGCCAGGTCCTACTTCCACACACCTGAAACTAGGAGACTCTTCTCCCAAGGTACAGACTGAATCCCAGACAAAATGATGTGGTTGTAATGATGCAATTGCCTGTACCAATGGGTGTCAGAAGGAAGTGGTGAAGAGACAGATCACCTGGGGAGCATGGGTCCAAGCAGACTAGCCTTGCAGTGCCTGTAATTACACTATCGATGGCATGATTGCTCACAGTGTGTTGGAGGCAAATGCAGTGCTGCCAGTCCAGCTGATTCAGTCATTGCTGTGCGAGCCACCAGCCGCCACAGTTGCCATTACAGCCTGGGGATTCAGAGACATCAAGGACTGAGCTACTCCTTCATTTTACAGATGGTTCATTAACTGGGTGGAAGCACATGAGAGCACTTGGAGAGCAATAGGAAGAGGCAAGGGGCAGGAGAATTAGACTAAAGTTGTTTGGCAGCAGCTTCTAGATGAAGTAAAAATCACACGCAGCAAAAATAGCAAGGGTGTATTTGCCAGCTGAGAGTGGCCACATGCCAAGTCTGAGGTCTTAAAAATTAACTGCTTTTGAACTGTACAAGAACAACAACAACAAAGATCTCTTATTTAAGCTCAAAAGATTTTTCATGCCTATCTAAGCTACTAAAAGAAAAAAGGAGGAAAGAAAGAGACAGTATCTTCAGGCTGAGAATCAGAAGAGTCAACCCCTAAGCAATATGTTTGATTATATATTAAGGGCTTAATTACACTAAAGAAAAATGAAGCATCCATTTCAACTTCCCTCATAAAGAATTCTCACACATATACATAGAGAAATCCAAAGAGTTCTCACATATCCCTACTCAAATAACATATCTGAAACCCACCCTTGGAAATCAGCCCTCACAAAATTTGACATTTGCCAATTTGTGTGTACACATTTCTATTTAAAACCAAAAAGGTACCCATACAATATTCAGTGCCTTGCTTCCGGAGGGGCTCAAAACCTGAGACCTCTTTTCAATGCAAGAACTTGCACAGAGTCACGCAGAAATTCCATAAAGAGCTGTAGAAACTAAGGGCTGGGATTGCTGCCCCATCTCTGCTCCCCCACCACCCTTTTTTAAAGCTACACATTACTTCTGTATTTTTTTTTTGTCATAGAATCACCATATTACACACAGATAAGCGCCCTTCAGAAGCCTGAACTCCAGATAATAGATATTATAAATGCTCAATTTGAAGCAGCAGTATGGCTTGAAATACAGAAAATTACTGAAAGTTTTCATCACGAGATTTACACACGCGTGGCCCCCATACTCACACACATGCATGCATCAATCTATTATATATAAATTTTTAAAAATTAACAACTTGAATTGCCGACCCAATATGAGAATTACTAGCAGTTTCTCTTTTAAAGGACATTGCAGAGCCCATTCCATTTCTACTTTCAGTAAATTTTTCAAGCATTCGAGACAACATTTTGGATGCTCAGCTGTGATTACTTTGCTAAAATGTAATGCTACATACATTAACGAGTTTAATTCTTGGAATGCAAAAATGGTTTCTCTTTCTTTTTAGCCATAATTTGACAGTGAAAATTGCAAATTTACCTCCCTGCCAAAATAAGTTTACCTCCTAACCAAACAGGGCGTTTCTGCCACAGAAAACCATGAATGACTAAAACATGAAAAATGAAAGCTGGCAGGTAGCCTTTCTGAACTTATGTGCTTCCTGACCCTGCCAGAGAGAGTTAGGCAGGGTCGATATGCAACTGAGAGAGGAAAAAAAGGATGGGGTGTTTCCAGATGTGCAGTCTCCTTTTCCTGTAGCCAGCACTGAAGCAGTGTTCCTGCAACACATTTTTGAAGATCACTGTGTTGGAGCTGTTTGTGATAGTCAGATATTTCATTTTTCACTTTCATGAGCCCAGAGATGCAAGCGCAGATGCCCAAGCCAGCTTCCACTCTGCCTGGATTTCTCTAGTGCATAGTCGATATTCTGCTCAAAAATTATGTGCATGTTGCAACTGCACGACCTACCCCCAGCACTGGCTGTGTTTCAAGACTAAGCAACAGGAGCTATCTCAAAAACCCAGTAATGTGAAGCTTCAGTAGTCCTTGACAGCTACTGCTTTTGGGCAGCTTTTGAATCCATGGCTCCTGGTCACGCTCTAAAGAACTTCCAGTGAACTCTGGAAGCTGAATTCTTCCATCTTCTTCACAACCTCCTCCCCTTGTTACAGCGTGCTCAGGATGTCTTCTCTCTTCCTAGTTGAGATTTCTATTCATTGAATATCTGCTTCACAAACATGCATGGCTTTTCAGCACATCCCTGCCTCCTCCAGCTCTAACACCCACTTCATCACAAGCATGACACAGAAGTTTAAGGCAAGAGTACACGGGTGCGGTGGGGACAAGAGGCACACCCTGAATCTGGCAAGCAAGATGAAGACAGGTTCCTGTGATCCTTTTTCCCCTAACTGTGAAGGACTGACTTTATCCCAAAAAGCTTTCAGAGCCTTTCAGAAGTGGCATGGGGCTGCCCAGCACTCATAAGTCAAAGGAACATTTTGTTTTCCCAAATAATTGACCCATGCTGCCCACAGTCACAGACTTTGCCAGATGATTTGGTTGTCTTTTATTTGCTGTGAAAAAGGAAAACAAAACTTTGTTCTCACGCATCTCTGGTCCTATCACATTAGAGCACTTATCTATTTCA
>NW_010397807.1:40124-49541 GCF_000710305.1 Buceros rhinoceros silvestris | reverse complement strand
TAAAAAAGAAAACAAACCTGTGTTCTCACGCATCTCTGGTCCTAGCACATTAGAGCACTTATCGCTTTCCCTGTACTTACCTAAGCTGGAAGTTATACATTTAGAAGACAGTTCTGTTCAGGATTGTACCTCCTTGACAGCTCGGTATCTCCTGACAACATAAACATCTACTGAAATTCATGAGATGGTTTGGAAGTTGCCTGTGAGAAAGCTGAAGTCTCACCAATTAAAACTTGCTGGACTGGGACAGTGGTGAGTTATGACCAATGTGGAAGCTGCCACTACTTGCAATGCAATCTTCTTTCATTAATGTAAATGCATACGTTTGAACGATAGGTTTTATTACCAGGAGCAATTGCATAAGCAGAATATTTCATTCTTATTCACTGCCTCAACTGAAACTACCTGAAGAAGTGAGAAACATTTTCCAGCAGGTCAGCTTATAGAGAAGCACCATACCCTTGTCATACAATAAAATACATGTCAGGGGAGAAGAATTAAGTAACATAAGATCGTTATGGATGAGGATTATAATCATCTCCCCATTACTCTCTCAAAGAGTGTTTCCATGTATCCGTGAGCCATGGACTAGTGACTTGAAGCTCAACATCTCCAAGGCTTTGCCACCTCAGACAGAAGTTTAACCTTCTAAAACTCACCAATACACTTGCTTTGTCTTAACCAGCAGCCTGGAAAGCCATCCTTGTTATAAATACTACCTGGAACAACCTTAGCTGTTGTGAGCTGAACTTGGGACAGGTTTCCCCACAAATGTTCTAAGGAGAGCTAACACTGGAAGAGAGAACAAGCCACCCAAAAGTGATATATAGCAAGAAGCGTTGCCTGGATGAGGGAACAACAAGAGGGGACAAAACAAAACACTTCCATACAACTTTGTGGACACCTTGGATGGCAGCAGGGGAAACCCACAGGCTGCTGTTATTTTAAGCAGTAACAATCTCTGAAAACGTCTCAGCAACCACCTGATGAAAAAAGGCTCGCATCTCAGGTATGTAGCTGACCTCTGCAACCACCTAAAGGTGCTTGTCCAAGTGTGTCCAATGTGTCCAATGTGTGTCCAATGACCACTTCCCTTTCTGCTGTAAGTAAAGGAAACCAATGAACAGGATTCCTAGGTATGGTAGGACTTTTCTGGTACACCCTCAAGTTTTTCAATCCTTTTTTTTCAGACTTCTTATCTCTCATCTTAATCATGTAACATGCATTAGATGGAGACTGTTTTCTTAAAGAGTGAAACACCTAACTTACTGAGCAAGTTTCAGTCCTTTGCAAGTTGTCCACAGTCACATTTGTGGTATTCTTCAAAGACACTCAGCAAATTCTTTATACGAAAAATAATCATGCCGGTAGGCAGCTTGTGCGCAGATTGTTCGACAACTGATGCTTAAGTCTTGTTGGTCAGTTTGAGCAAACCAATTTTTGCCTTTTTTTTAAAGGAAATGTTTCTAGAAAAACAGATTAAAGGGGAATCATGCATATTCACAAGTTCACAGTTTGTTCATAATGAATATTTTATACAAAAAAAATCCGCTCCAACCATTCATCTAAACTTCATGATAAAACCAACTCTTTGAAGAAACAGACAAGGGCATTTTCTAAGACCAGGTGAGAATTGGAGAAGCAGGTAAATTACATGGCAAAGGTAAATTTATTCTGAAAACCACAAGAAGAGAAACTTCCAGAGAAACTGTAGTTTCCTCCAAATGACCTCATTTTATTTGCTATCAGCTTGCAGTTAAACCAAATAGATGCAGTCAGATTTTAAGATGACTTTGAAAGTTTGTTTTATTTTCCTGACTCCACTTTCCTTCTCAATTCCCTCCTTGAATGTGTAACTGTTCTCCTGTAAGTTCCCATTATGCTCTGCCTTCCTCTTCTGTAAAGAAGGTATTTCAGTTGTGGATGAAATTATAACGCTACATGATCATTCATGCAGAGTATGCATGTATAAAAAAAATAAGATGTTGTTCATTTCTCAGCTGTTAAGTCTGTAAAATATGAGGCAATCCTTTAAGGCTCCAGGAAAGTTCTGCTGCACTCTGATATGGCAATGTTTTTGTTGTATCCTGGTACACAGGGAAGATGTTTAATTGACAGCAAAGGGCTCATAGTGGTTACACCTTTCAGCCAAAGGCTGATCAGAACAGAGTATCTGCTCTTATCTGGAATCATCAGTTGTAAAGATTTCAAGTATACATGTAATTTTTATGCAAGCTGAGCCTTAGCTTGTAGCTATTTTAGCATTGAAAATACATCCTCTTAAGTGCATTATATGCAAGGTGGCAGCTGATCAGAAAGCTAGATGCAGAAAAAAAAAAAAAAGCCAAACAAAAAACCCAGGGGCGAATAGTTCCCACCAAAGGTCAGCTTTCTGACCACGTGAATGAGGTACCCCACTGCAGTGCAATTCCTTAAAACTGACTTATGCAATAGAAGATTGCCTCGCTGTTGTCAGGGGATGTGCGACAGATTCACGATTTTCTGCTCTTGACAGCCAGAGTACTTGTCACTTAGTTCCATCTGGTAGAGAGATAACATTTCATTAATGTTCATGCTTAACCTCATAGCTCAGAGCTTTGACTCTGCAGAGTCCTGAGCATCTCCAAAAAGGTGCTGAACACTCAGCACCCAACTAATTTGGCATGTTTCAGCTGCCTGCAGGATCAAACCCTGACTTGCCTTGGGAGAGATACAGTATTTCCTCCCCCTGGCTCACTGCTGGATTCTTTCCATTTTAAAACTCTCTCACAGAATAAACTTAAAATCCATTGTAATTGGCCAGGTTGCCATTTTCAATACAGATGGTGCAAAATAACTTTACAAAAATATGACTTGCTGAGCTGACTGGACAGGAGATGTCAGTGGATATGAAACAAATGCTTACAGGTCTCTTGGGCACCTGGTTATATATTTCTGTGGCTTCAGCAAATCAAACCCTTCAGTCTTGTCACCGCATTTAGTATGGATTATCCTAGGCCTGGACATTTGGAAACAAATTAAGAAAACAGAGCCAGCATTCCCCAGTTCTCTCCCTGCTCTGCCATGGGCTTTGGCTCTGCCTCCATGCACAGGTTGTCACAGAGACCCAACACAGGAACAGCTGATTCACCCACGTAAAAACTATGCCCAAAACAGGCTTCTCTCAGAGGAATAAGGTCTGATCCTGACCTTGGTCAAGTCACTTAACCTCTGCTAATCCACCTGTGAAATGGAACTAATGAAATACAGGGGTATTGTCAGGCTTAATTATTTAATACTCTTTCAGGCACCTAGAGATCCTTGTGGGAGAGACAGTGTACAGCTGCACAGCATTATTATTTTATTAAATGAAGTACCTATCAGTATTTCACCCTCAGTAGAATGACTGCTGAGACTGAATTGCCTCTTCGCATTAGTTGTACGCATTGATGAACAAAAATGCATTAAGAAGTGGTGCTGAGGGAAATGAACCTATGCTTCACCCAGCACTTTTGCAAAATGATGTCACTGAATCTTTGACATTAAGCATGTTTGAGTTTCTGGGTAAGGGGCTGCAGTTAACCACCAATTTGTGGGACAGCCTTGGTAGGAGAAGCTCGCTGTTTTCTGCAAGAAAACAGCAGATGAGCAGGGATGAATGCCTTGGCTGTGCTCAGGGTTTCCACTTGGATAGTAGTCCGAATACGCTCCTGGTCCATTAAAAGGAAGGATACACACCATCTAAAACTTAAACATCATCATCTGAGAAAACAAAGACTTCTTGGACAATAAGTTACCCAAATTACAGCCACACATGCTACAGGGGGAAGGACAGATGGTACAAGAACTGGAGATACAAGAAACAGATTTGTGACCACAAGGAAAAAGAATCAGGAGAGATTTCTACCCAGCTAGAAATATCCAATATTTAGCAAAGCAAATAACAAGGAATCCTTCTGAGGGGGAACAGAAAAAGAAAGTCTGAGGGGTCAGAGAAAAAAAAAAAGTTATCTTTATGATAGGAATTAAACAGCTATGAAAAGAGGCCTTTCAGCTTTCTTAAAAGGGCAAGTAATCGTCAAAGACTCCACAGCAGGAAACATGGAAAGAAAATTCAGCGAGGTGCACAAGGACAACAGGCTGGTATACTCCCTCCCTGAAACACAACCGTGAGACAGAGGCAAAACTGAGTGGGAGGATGAAGTCACCTGGCAAGTCTCCACTAGTGATGATACCTTTGGAATAAGTGACACAGCATCCCGTTGTATTACACGGCTTATATAAGACTTCAGGGAAATGTAAAAGCCCAGGTGGGGGAATATTAGTCTGTGTTTGGTTTAGACCACCAAATCACATCAGGGAGCAGGATGATTTAATCCTTGAGCGCTTGTCTAACATGCAGAAATAAAACTGCATTACACATGACTCCAGTTTGCTGGAAGCCCCCACGGTTTCTAATGAGATGATTCTGAAAAATAAGCATAATTTTTAACACAACACTTATGCATGAGAACCTTTACATAAGGAATCTCTATTTTGTGTTTACTATGTTTTTGAGGATTCAAAATGAACTAGTTATAAAACTACATATCAGCAGTCACCATAAGGACTATTCTGACCCAGACTAGTTCAGCATCAGTGCAGGCAGCTCCACAGCCAGTAGTACTGATAAACTTTTCCTTCAAAACACAAGGACAATGCTCAGTGGGAAGAACAAGTTAGGTGCAAAAGGTACGAAGGAAAGTCTGAGGCTATGAGGAGCTGATTTGCAGGCCATAAAGTTAAACCTTCTTCCTAAAAACTAGCCAAAAACATTTCAGATTTTTCTGCAGTATTACTGACAATTTTACCATTTCACTGTAAGCAACCAGCCTATAACGTTCCTACAGTTTGTTCTTATGTTCATGAACTACACAGATGAAATGCTTTTCATTAGTAATGAAGATTTCAAATTTTTTTCTATTAGCAGGGAAGAATATTTATCATTAAAAACCATTAAACAATGTTTGTTAATGAATAGGTCCAGATAACTTGTAATTAGAAATACTAAAAAGAGATATCTGAAAAATATATTCTTTTGTTTTTATTTTTAAAGATTGGAACATCCGGATGGTTTCAGACAATCCCAAAGATAAGAAGTACATACACAAAGAGATAAATATTCAAGAAGGGTAGTCAATGAGGCTGTAGACTATTCAGAGTAACAGGGGCTGAGTGAAAACAAACAAAAAGCCAAACAAACCTGAAAGAGGTTCAGGTCATTTAAAAAATTCAGGCTATGATCTGAATCAATATCTTTCAATTTGATTTGACTGAAAACAACTATAAACACACACAAATACAAAATTTTCCACATACATACACAGACATATATAAAGTATACCAATTCTTTGCAGAGGTGACGAGATCAATACCTTGCATCAATAGAATCTCCTTGCAGAGAAGTGCAGGTTTTGCAGCGCTTGCTCCAATGTTAACATTTTGGCACTAGAAAGCTGTACCACTGTAGCTATCAGCAGCACGCATTTCCCAGCTAATTTATCATTAGCTATGGTACAGAAAGCAACCACAGAAGGGAGTTCTGAGCAGTTCTCTACATCCGAATGCGCATTCAGCATTGAGACTTTCACTAACATGAAATGATCAGGTACAAGATAAAACACAAAATGTGCAGGAGACCCTCCTAGGATTGACAGATAGTAAACAACAGTAAATGCTGAGTTGTTGTACAAAATAAGTCACATCAGTTGCTAACCTGGATTCAAAGAGTACAGTACAGATATGTAGAATTGTAGGAACAAGGAACTCTATAGAGGAGAGAAACAGGTGTTTCCACAGCTCTAAAAGCTGTTTTAGAGAAGTCATCCATGAGCAAATCATGCTTGGGTTTGGGGGGAGGGGTGGTGGTGGTGTGTGTCTGCATCTGTAATATTACATTATGTCAAGTTAAAATATGCAGACAAAAAGGGAATTGAGATAGGATCAGATTTTCAGATGGTGTCAGCATAACACTGCTATACCAGCCGAAGACACAGCCTTTAAATTCTGTGAAGGCTTTTGAGCCACTTGGACAGACAATACCATACAAATGCAAAGTGAGGTATCCCTGCATATTGGTGATGAATCACTGCCTTGTCCCTCTTAAGAGGAAAGATAAACAAAGGGAAGGTAGTAAGTTAGTCCAAAGGCAAGATAAAAATCTTGCAGATAGTTTGCTCAGAACTAAGAGAAGAGGAAGGAGGAAAATGATCATTTAAGTATATTTTAATGGAACAAAACTTTCTCTCTCACCCCAAAAGTCTGCAATATCAATGCTGATCTCACTTGCAGTGGTAGGGAAGTCTGCTGAAATCACACACTCGGACGTATTTTTGCATGAGGTGGCAAAAATCAGTCATCAGTTATTTGCTTAGTTGTTCCTTTCATCAAATCAAGAGTGCCACAAATGCAGAAACATTTTCAAGTATAATCTGACAACCCCCTCTGGTAAAACCACAGATACAAATACGCATATTCTTCACATGCATCAGTCTGCTACTCAGGACCACACAGGGTGACCTACAGGCCAAAAGAAGGCCAAGAGATCCTACATATCTTTTCTCCTCAAGCCACCTCAAGGTTTTCAGTAGCCCAGAAGTTGCACTTTCCTTCGCTTTTATCCATATCCAACCTCTACTTTGGGCAAACACTGTAACATTGGGAATACTGAAGGTTATCCTTAGTTCATACGTAATGCTTTCTGGTCTACCTACCTAATTGCTTTACCCCATAAAAGAGAGTCCATTATTAAACCAACTCCAGAATGGCATTTCCCACCCATCCCCAGTAATACTTCTCCAAGATGGGAAAAAGTCAAGTCCCTAGCTGTACATCAAGGATAAGTCACTCAGGTTATACCTGCAGTGCTAAAAGAGGTCAGGAACCAAGTTCAAGCATTCCAATTTTCCACTGTACTCTGCTGTTAATTTAATCTGTTTCAGGTCACCTCCACTCCTTCCAAGACGAGCCTGCACAGAGGGGACCAGCCCTACAGCTGGAGGGAATCAGGCAGAGTTACTTTAGCGGTGCAGGCAGGAAGGCTACCTGACCAGCCCAAGTCCTGTAGAAACCCAGCAGAAAGGTCAGCCATCACCCTTGGTCACTTGCACCCCACTAAGAACAGGAAGCAGAAGCTCAAATACTTTTTTTCATCAAGTTAAATAATACAAAGAACCAGGGAAGGGGCAAGAGAAAGTCTGTGAAATTGGTCTGCTCCTACCAGTCCAGTCATACTATTATCACATTTTTGGATTCCTCCCTAGGAAAGCAGTCCCAAACCCAAAGATTACTTTAATGTAAATTATCAAATTATGTAGTTTCAGTGTGTATTGCTCCATATTCCTCTGTGCTGAAAAAGTTTAAGCCATTTACTCAGAAAAAGAGTGCAGACTGCCTTCATCAGCCAGTCAAGCACATCATGAATAAACTCCAGCTAGTTACAGAGCAGAGACCTCGTAAGCAACTTGCCAGCTAGATATTGTTCAGAAGCAATTTGGCAAACACAAGTTGCAAATAGAAGCGAGGACTGGATTATGAAGAATTTAAGGGTGGAAAAAACCAAAATTAGATTCTGCCATAAATTATTTTATAATCTCTAGCAATATGTGAAAAGATTTATCCATTTTGAAGCCTGCTTATTCTTCTGTTGTTCTAGAAAAAACATCTATGTGTTGCTACATGGTATTCAGTAATGGCATTAATTCTGTCTTAATACATGTTTTTCAGCAAAGTCGTACGTTGATTATGTCATCTAATCCCAACAGATGATGTTGGACCTGTCAGATTCAGCACCATATAAAATATGTCAGGACAGGATCTATATCCTACAGACTCCTGAAAACTCACTTGTAAACTTTCCGTTGTCCTGAGAACAAGCTTTCTGCATTTATTGCTTGGAAGTCCATGAGAAACGGTAATTTGAAGCAGGGCTTATTTCAGGTCAGGAACCACCAGGAAAGGATAGCATGCAGCCCAACGCACCCTAACCCAAGTACATCCCAGCAGCAGTAAAGCAGTCAGTGCAAAAACCAGCTTTCTATATGGATGCAAGAGTTTGAAGATATTTTCCCTCTAAGGCTACATGGGCAACAGAACATATACTCCTGTTCAACCAGTATTTGAGTTTGGACTTACGCAAGTCCAGGGTGAAGATGTACAAGCTGCTGTATTAAGACTCTCTTCCAGCCAGTACTAAACTTGCATTACTTGGGAAACACTCCATCTGTGGAGCAAAGAGAGTTAATCTGCAATACGTGAAGTGCTCAGGTACTAAGACGAGTGGAGAGTTGGGGGGAAGGGGGTGCAATCTATGAGGCTGCCGACGAACGGATCTCCAAAGGTGCAGATAGCATATCTTTCCTTTTCCCAAAAGGCTGTAAGACACTCCACTGCTTGTGATAGCACTTTTTCACAGGCTACTTTAACCCCTCAAGGAGGTACTTAATGAAGTAGAATAACATAATAACTGGTGTTCTGCAGGGATTTCAGCCTCTGGACGCTGATAGAAAGCCTGGTTTCTCACAGCCCCTTGACTTTGGCAGGATTTCTAAAAGCATCAAAAAGAAAGAAGAGCACAAACCCAAATGCATACCCAGATCCAGGCTTAACTGTGTTTACACTGGACATCTTTGTTATCAACTGTGAGTTACCACAGGAGCCAAGTATATTGCATTACCAGCCCCACTTTACAGCAGTAAAGCTTAAGCACAGAGCAGTTAATGGATTTGCCCACAGTCCCACATGTGACCCTACCCACCCCCCAGAGAGTCCTGCAGCACTGACCTTGCATTCCCCTTCATTCCCTCATCAGAGAGGCATTTCTGCACCATCTCCCACACCTTCTCTCATGCTTGGAACAGCTTTCCAAGCTCTAGTCAGCACACATCAGTCCCTCACCTCATTCAAACTGCCCCTGAGAAATCTCTTTGCTTACAAACATCAAAGAGCGGGCCCTGTACTGAGCTCCTCATTCACATGGCATGAGGATCTGGCCTCTTGTGTTGGTATAAACAGAAGACCAAATAAAATATAGGTGCATCTAAACTCTGAAACCACTAATCCACAAGCTTTAATATCCTGCTCCACCCTTTTCTGATGTCTGTTATATCTTAATTTATCACATCTGTCATTTAGACCAGTAAGCAATTTGTGAAAGGAACCCCAGCCTCTGGCTGTTTCCTAAGATAAACCTAGAGCAAGCATGGGGATTATACAGTGAGATAGAGAGTCCCGAGACTCCTGCTGTAACAGCACAGTTACAGTTTCAGACAGTCTGACTAAAATGTTGTGAATGCATGAAAGCAAATGGAAACACTCTGTTTTGAAAATGTGATGTCTGGGCACTTTTTCGTGGTTGAACTTATTTTCCTAAGGAGTGTTTGTCTCCAGAGACGCTAAGTC
>NW_010397807.1:33883-39994 GCF_000710305.1 Buceros rhinoceros silvestris | reverse complement strand
AACCTTTTCCAAGACTAAAGAAAGCATATCAGTCCAGATGCCAGTTGTCCCAGTGAACATTTTTCCTCCCTCTGTCCCCAGGCTGTCTGACCTCTCCCCTGGACCAGAGGAGCCATCCTCGGCTGAATCTGTTCCAGTGCCCTGGTCTGTAGAGGTCAGGGGTACCCCACAAGCAAAGCCGCTATCACAAATACCTCTGTAGGATTGCAGCATACCAAGAAACCGGGGCATCTGATGCTCTCAGAGTTGCTACGCATGCACTAATGCAAAGCCTTTCTCTTTTATTGCCCTTGGAATATGCCACATATCGCAATAATCCTTCGTTCCCAGCTCCTGAGGATGGCCTCAGCACTCCTGCTTGCCTTGCACAAAGATAAGTGAAGCCAACAGCACAGGTTAATCCCAGGTGTAATTCACTGAAATAAGTAACAGCTTGGGAGATTTGTTTGTTTGTGGAGGGCAGAGAAAGGAAGCAGCATTCCCATATTTGCAACTGTGACCCTGAGTCCTTCCAAACCCAGCAGTGCCTCAATCTGCCTCCAGCTGTGTCCCACCTTCTCTCTAGCTCAGGCAGCTGAGCTGCTTGCAGCAGCACTCCTGGTCCATCCACCGACACCACTCAAGCAAATGCTTTTGGCTAGCACAGCTCACCTGGACTGGAATAGGACTGTGAGCAACGACACCAGCAGGTCACTCCTCGGAGCAGCCACCCCCAAGCCACTGAAGAAATCCAAGGCAGAGCTGGGAGTTAGAGGCTGAACTCCTGGATCCCAGCCCTGTTGTAATCACAAGGTGGCTCTTCCTTGTCTGAGAAAGAGCAGCTCAGGATGCCAGGGCTTCTGCTGCCAGAGGAGCTGCGTTCAACTCACCAGCAGAGCTGACAGTATCTTTGCTGATCCTAGCATGACTTCAGTGCAAAGGTCGCTAGTTGCAGACGCACAAGTCACTGAATTGTACAGCTCACTTCAGAGAGATGCAAAGTACTTTAGAGAATTATCACAGGGTGAAAGGAATCATTTTGGCAGAGTTGATGAAAAATGTGATGTCTGTATCTACAGGCACCTTCGCTGCCAGGCCATCTCAGCCCAGCCCTGACCTGCAGGGCTGAGTTTCTTGCAGGAAATGAAAGCATAAGTTCAGCGCCTGCAGCTTCGAGCTCTGTTGACTCCCACAGCTTACAGCAGTAGTGAGTTTGGTTTGCAGCGGGTGTCCTACACAGAGGTTCCCGCAGAGAGCTCATGGACCTAAGTGATCTACAGCTACTACTAAACTGAGTTGGACTCACATGTACAAAAATACACGAAGGTTAATGCCATCTCATGGAGTACCCAGGCCCAGTAACCGTTGGAATTTGGTGAGAGATTTGCCTCTGAAAGGACCAACATAAAGCAAGCTCCACCATTTTGGAACTTGCATGAACAGAGTTTGCAGTGCTGCACTTGCTGCACTCCCATGCCTCTTCAGCCAGCATCTCCACCTCTCTCCACTTTCAGAGGTGGATTTAATTAACTACAGCAATTAATCAGGCATCTCAACTCCACCCAACCTTGAATGTCACCTCACAGCAGCCATTTCACTCTAAAATGATCTCCACAATAGCAATTATTCCAGGACCTCACAAGACTTTTGGCAAACATTCCCCCAGGTGGACCATCCCACGGGAAAGGCCAAGTCATCATGTCCACAGAATAAGCCTCGCCCTCTGCAGCCCCAGAAAAGCATGCTGTGCTCTGGGTGTATCCACCAACACTGACAGACCACAGAAATCCACAGTTATTTGGAAATTAAAGCACTAACCAAATGTCAGATAACACTCTGCTAGCTTCTTGGATCCTGGTGCACAGGACAGCCAGGTACGATAAAAATCTATTGCTGTCACCTTCAAGGATCACACATAGAGAGTTTTCCAAGATCTGGAAGCAGAGTCCTTAAGAAATTAAACTAAAGGGTTGCTCGTACTGGCAAATAGACAACACCACATTAAACCTTTCACTGTAGTTCAGCCATCACAGATACTGTGTTTCCTGAAAAGAATGTGGAAATGCAACTGAAGTGTAGGTTTACTATAACAGACATTTTGGTCCTCAGATCCAGTCCTGGTTGGTGCTCCCTTCCCAAATTCTTACTCGCTGTCATTATATACAAAGCGATCAGTCTGAAAAGTCTTAAAGTGCATAGAAAGGTTACAAACAGTCAGTAAGGAAGCAGAGATTAGATCCCATGGGCTGTTAGACACTAGTGGAGTGCATTTGCCCAAGGCTATTCTGTGTAGGAAAGGCTGTGTTGTGCATGACATTTTACTAGTTGGGCAGGAAGACATGACAGAATATCTGACAGGAATATGACAGCAGGGTCTTTATATGGTTCAATAATCTTCACACAGATCAACGAAGGAACACTGGTCTAACTCAGAGTGAAAGAAGTGACAAAAAACAAATAATTACAAGGGGGGGAGGTTTCATCCCCTTTTTCTTTTTAAGAGTCTTTAAATCAACAAACAGCTACATATTCAACCTATTTTCAAATTCTGCCATGGCCCTTGAGGCTGATTTTGCAGGCAGGCTAAATACCAAACTTAGGGTTTCACTTGTACCTGTGCAATAGGAGGATAAGCACAACCTGATCCCTCCAGAATTTGCAGAGAAAAGGCTCACGGATTCTTGGAGAAATCCAAGCTGATGGGTGAAGAAGATTGACAAAGAGAGGTGCCCCCAGCTGGCTGCCCCACAAATCAGGCCTGCGACAGTCAACCATGAGCTGTTTTCCTCAGTGTAAGCAACAGAGAGTGCTGACGCACCTAGAGTGTAGTGCTAGCTTCCCTCTGAGCTTTCTGAATCAAAAGGGGCCGCGCTGGCAAAATATTCATAATTCCATGGGTGACTCAAGTACCAGAGGGATTTCCAAAGACAATTGCACTTGCTCAGCTGAGGCCAGAGCTCAAGAAACAATTCATACTACATATTCAGCAAATACAATGCTTTTTTTGTCCAAACTAGATGAGCACTTTGCCATTGGTATTTTCTCCTGCATTAACATTGCACCTGAAACCATAAGGCATAGCTTGCATCTTGGCATAAGCAGTTCTATCTCTTGATCAGACAAGCTGCAAGTCTTAAAGATAAAACAGCACAGAGATCCAGAAGGTTCTGCCACTCTCAGATATTTCTTCAAACACAGACAGGAGGACACCAAGACACCAAAACTGAGAGCAGAGCTCATGGGTCTTTGTTCTGGCTGCATAAGGCAAAAAACACACAAGAGCACTCCTCCCACCTCGTCTCCTTGGGAAGGACTGTGGGTGTGCTCATGGCACCACTACCAGATCCCCTCATCTAGAGGACTGGATTTTCCATCCACCATTGGCTCCAAACAAGTTTCAGCCAGTAAAGTGAGCTGCAGTAGCTTAGAAGCAAAATGCTACCAATTAAATGAAATTCTGCTGGCCCACTTAACATCTCATTTGGGAAAGAAAAGTAGAGCATCCATGAAAATTTGGTTTCCTTAAGTTAATTAAGAATAATTAGAGCATTTTTATTATTCAAACACAAGAAAATGTGTTGTTACACAAGTCAGTGACCTTGCAACTCTTGTCTTTTGGTCTAGGCTTCCAGAGATTATAATGTTGGTCTTAAAGATGTCAGCCCTCATTTTTAAGAGACTTAAACCTGTTCCAACATGGAGAAATCTGAAAAACAAGAACTAAATGCAGTTGGCATTCAGCAGTCTACTTGAGGAAGTCTTGGCAACTTGACTTGTCAATTACTGACAGCTATTTTAGTGATCAATTTATTTCAGATTAGCAGGGTTTGATATTGCATGTTAAACTTAGATCTGTGTATTGAAAGAATTGAGTCAAATTGCTAACCTCAGACTTCTAAATGACTTCTGAGTTTGGGGGCAGGAGTAATACAGCAAAATGGGGTTTAATTTGAAATATTTTTGGGGGTTTTTTAATAAAAATTAACAAAGGCTCATATAACAGGAGAGGAAAGACATGGGTTTGGCCAGAAGCAACTTTTACCTGTGATGATTATATTTTCCGTAACAAGAATTAAGTCCATTTCAGTTGACCCGAAGCAGTCTTTTACAGGGAGACACTGAATGGAGAAGTCAGAGGGTCTGTGACTGCTGCATTTATACTGTCAGCACTGTTACCTATTTAACTTCCTATGTGAAAAAGGGAAAGTGTAATTAAAACAATGAAGTGACTGAGCAGATCTGGACAGTCACTGGGGACGCAAGCAGAGACTGAGGCCAATCCCCACTGCAGTAAGCAGGGAGCCCTGCACTCCATCAGCAACCAGGACCTGTTCTAGCTCTCTGTTCCTTCACCACCTTGCACATCCACAGCTGTATTCTTGCAAGCAGAGTTTGGACCATGCCACCATCAATACCTCTCAGGCAGAGCAGTGTCATGAAATCATCCAGCTCAGAGAGCCCATAGAACAAGGATAACCACGTCCCACAACCTCTCCTTGGGAAGACAAGACCAGGCAGCAAAGCCCTATATTTATTTAAAGACCATACACTTTGCACAACAGAAACCATCTTACTCCATCACTGGTCTCCGGCATGAAGGCTGACTTCTGGCATCTACAGTTACACCCTTCGTCTTGCCCAAGAGCAGCTGCTCCATTTCTCCACTACAGAGAGCGGTGGTTTATTTTGGCATGTTATTCCTATTTTGTAAGAAGTATTTTGTATTTGTATAACCATATAATTTTGTAGCTAGAACTTTCCCTTCCTTATTTAGCAGGTGATGTTGTACAAGGGCAAATGGTAGTTGTTGGTTTGACATGTTGAGGCTCATCAGCTCTTTGCTGGGGAACAGTCTTTGTTTCCAAGGTCTATGAAGAAAGACCCTCATGGCAATGTTAACTCAAGCCTCACTAAACAACAAGGCAGAAAAAGAAATATTCTGTGAGTTACAATTGTATCTCAGGTACCTGCTTAGCCTCTCGGCTCTTTCAGGTTCAGGAGTATGGAGCTAACTCTTTCTGGTTCCCCCCACTCTAAAAAAAAAAAAAAAGCCATATTCACAGTAACATCAAGGATACTTCAGCTGATAAAGAGTCTTTAAGTGTATGCATGCAGGGGTGGGAAGAAGGTGTTAGATGCCTTCATGTCTTCTCCACAGGTAAGGAAATAAATTACGTTCAGTTATGAGAGCTAAAGCCATATCAAAACTCAACCCTAAAGTGTCCCGCATTGCCAGTGGGGACAACCAACAGTAATAGATGTCTGTTCAGATAAACCAGGAGAAAACATTCTCTTCTTCACAGGTCTTTGCTCTGCTCATCCAGGACACGGTTCAGTCTCTTCTTAGGAGAGGTCATAGTCACAGATCTCAAATTTTGCAAGCAGCAGAAAGGCACACAAACCTGGCGCTGTGACTTAGACCATGCCAGCAAGAGCCCTGAGTCATGCCACTCACCCGCATCTGACCCTTCCCAGAATTCGGCAGCAACAGTGCCAGTTATGGCATCATTGACTCACTACATTTCCAGTTTCTTCAAGTAAGAGGCCAGTTTCGATAAAATCAAATAAGCCTGCACCTGACGCTAGTTTCTTTCATCATAGCTTTCAAGCAGTGCGCAGTTCAAAACAGTCTCATTTGTACTTGTTGCATAGAGCCATGCCTTCATGTCATTGTGTTGTGGTGAAGATATGGTGCACCCAAGACACATATAGGAATCTCGGTTTCTGTCCAGTGCACAGATGTTGGAGAATAAGCAGACATTATTGCTGCAAAAACACATTAGCTCGGTTGACAAAGGAATGACTTAAATCACTCAAAGACCAAGGGGGAGAGTGACAGTCTTTTCTAAATTTACATTTTTTACTCTTTAGCAAGAAACGAAACAAAATCTACATTAAGGACGCGATTGAGATTTACAAAGTGTAAGCACTTGGAGTTACAAACTGCCAGAATTTCAGATGTCAGTGTAATCTCAGTTCAACACTCTTGTGAATGCGCACTAAGAGACAGGTTTTACTTATTCGTATCACCCACCAATGAATGCAGGCACCTCATCAGTGGAAAGCAGAGCTGCATTACCATAACACATTGACAGAAGTTTAGGAAGGGGAGAGGGGAAGGGGGGGAACAAA
>NW_010397807.1:14104-33789 GCF_000710305.1 Buceros rhinoceros silvestris | reverse complement strand
AAAAAAAAAAAAAAAAAAAAAACCACCACTGAAAATAAACTGGGTAACATAACACTGGAGAGAAACAAACTGAAAATGCATGAGGAGTTACTAGCACAATAGCCCACACCAGACAGATACAGTTGAAAGCCACACCTCTGTGTCCTACAAAGAGTGACCTTTAGCAGAGAAAAGTAGAGTGGACTGTAGATACTTCTGAGGGGGGAGGGAGGAGGAGGGTGTGTGGGTAGGTTTTAAAAAAAAAAAAAACAAACCAAAACACACACAACACTCTTAATCTCAAGGAACATTTCTTTCTGAGCATGTACTTCAAAGTAAATTACTGTACAGATAAAGAACAGTATTCAAAACTGAGCAAAAATGTAAATAGCCCACAAGTATCTCCTATACAACCACTTATCTTCATTTTGATCTTCAACATAGATGCAGATTTGTTGGGAAGTAAAAAGGTCATGCTATGTATTTCTGAAGCGTCAGACAAGACAAAACCACATTAAATTGTTTAAAATATCATCTCACCAGTAGTGCATTGCTTCTTACCTATAGGAGTGAGAAACAGAAGGTTTTCCCTAACGAAAAATACAGCTTGGCTTTTAAGTCCACTCCTGGTCATCCTTCCAGAACATAGTCAGGAAAACAGTTGTTCTCAGACTCAATGGGCTATAGCCACAGCTGAAGGAAAAGCCCTGAACTAACCCCAAAAAATTAAGTACAGTTCTGTGCAATACGTGCATATTCTTGGAACAGAAAATTAAAACACAAATGCAAAAATACCACTTCAGGCTTTTTTATAGTACGTATTTTCTCTGTAACCGAAAACCCCTCCAAGATGCAGAGGTAAAATAGATTCTGTGGAGCTGCCCAGAAATCCACTCTCATTAAATGTCATTTTAAGTAGTGCTAGCATTGCCAGCTCAAAGCGTTTAAGCGCCATCATGACTTTTCAAGCCCTGAGAATCTTGTTACTTGCCTTATGTTTTTTTCACACATTAAATGTACTCAGATCACAATTTAATCTTGACTTGATGACCATCTCAGTAATATTGAGACTCCCTATTATTTCAGCAGAGACTCCAGAGTCAAAAATATAGAAAAGCAAAGGATTTTAATGCGACTATGATTTGATAAATAGAGAGTGTGAGCACAAAATATTGCAAGAATAGTAATTAAAATCACAGGAGCTGGAAGTGCTTGGGCAGCCTCAAGAAATGTATTAGATTTTTTAGCATGTATTCAGTCAAGCTCAGATGCCATCAAGAGCAGGGGTATGACGACTTTCATCAAGGGGTGTTGCTGCTGTCAACTTTATCATCGAGATTTTGTTTTAGGTCTGTTTCTTTCCCACAATTCTATCTCACATGTGTTTTGTTTACTTCCCTCCTCCTGATTGCAGCCATTCAGATACTAAGAGGGGCTTCCTAACTCACGCTCCCTCTGCTGACTCTCCAGTGGTGCAGTGAGTTTCTTTCTTTTTTTTCCTCAATTTTATTTTTAATGGTCTATGCACACTACTCTTCATTCAAAAAGCATCCTGGCACTCATGCACATTATTTTCAAGCTGAAAATGAGACTCCAACCCACTGATCTTTAAAAGGTCCAAATCAGGTAGGTTTGTCAATTTTTTTGGTGGCTTGATGCAGCTGGCAGTGTCACTAATTTGTCTATGCATTCAATGATGTTGTGTTCTGAGCAAACAGGAGACCATTCACAATTCCTGTAGTATCAGCATAATGTCTAAAAGCACACAGCCGCTTGTTCTTCCCAGAGACCCTAATATCATCGGTAGCCCTGGATTGAACACACCACAGCTTTGTTATATATACATGGTGTTGCATAGTGCTTGACCTAAAATTATAGTGATGACCTCACTCTCTTCCTAAAAGATGCTGCAGAGAAGGAGAGGACAAGGGAACAGCTTAGGTTTTGTGTCTAAAACACAGAGTTGTGAGGTTTGTGGACCTCAAATTCAGGTATGGAAGAGGACTATGAGGTCATCTGCTCCAGCTTCCTTCGCATGGGGTGCGTGTGCACGCGTACACACACATCTATCAATGTATGGAGTTATGTATTTAACCTTTAGCAAGATCCTTTGTTTTCCCCAGTTTACCATCACATATCCCACCTTTGTAGGTGGCTATACCAAGGTCTTAAGTGGATTGTAGCACCCAGACCTCTTTTCTTTTTAAATATTCACCCCATACATCCACCACTTTATGATATGACACCTCTCCTGGCTACACCTAGTCTATACCACCCTGATCACAGCCTTTCCATTTGGTAACCAGCCCTGAGCCCTTCTTTTCTAATTGTGGCCACAGTTTGACCTCTCCTCATAACTTCCATCCATTCTTAACTTAACCTTTCAAAATTACTGTATTCTTCTGTTTCCAACCTTGCCCATCCCCCCTCCCTTAGTTCATTTACAACGAAAACCGTAATTTGACATTGCATCATAAATTCAGCAATTCGGTGAACAAAGGAATCACCCAGTACTTTACAAAACATGCATAGGCCCATTCCTTAGTACAACACAGTTCTGATTCAGTAAGTGCTGTCAAGAGGATTTTACAAGAAGCTGAGCCAATATCAGGGAAAGAAATGAGATGATTTTTTTTTCCTTCGTAACATACCATGAACATTTGTTAGAATTGAAAGGCAAATTTCTGATTAACCAGATTTATGACCTCTTTAACGTTCAAGCATTTGCAAAAAGTGAGTGCAAAGTTCTGAGCTCATGAATATTCTACCTCACATGAGCAAACTGTCGCCCAAGGTAAATTCCATATTGTTTGTGTTTGTAAAAATCGGGAATGCTAATTAGTTATATAAGTCACAATGTATTGTTTCTGTTCCTTAACTTGATGACAAAACTACTTAACACATCTTAAATTGCTAAGTGTGAAAATTACCGATATACAATTTATCACTCATTTTGGATTGGTTAATTACACAAGTTCCCACACAGATTGCCTATGGCATATTTGTCTAATGATCTAATTATTCCCTGAAGAAATTAGTGAATAACTTTACATGACAAACCTGACAATTTCACAATCTGCTCCTGGACAATTTGTAAATAGATAAGTTTGATGATATTTTGATTTTTATCTATTGGTGAACTAGTCAATCAGAATTGCGGGTCTTCATCACCTCCAGAAAAAAAATCAGACTGTTTTTGTTTAAAATAACTATTTCTCCCACAGGCAAACTGGGTCTGCCCCAAGCATTACACGTTTGTCTGTTTGTTAAATGGGTTGAGAATATGATTAAAGTAAACGGAAAAATAACCTAAATCAAGGGCGCTTTAGGCAGCTGGTGCCTATAGTTTCTCTTTGGAGAAAGCTGAGCAGTGTGTGCAAAAATAATATATCTAGAGGCTCACAAGGACTGTACAGAGGTTGCCTGGAGCCTCTCTGTCTAGAAACTCAGTCCACTTCACATGATTTTTAGGTCCCAGATCAGCAAATTGAACATCAGTGCAATTTGTAAACTGCAAATGTCAAAATCCTTGCACTGTCAGAGCCCAGCCTCACCAAGGTTGATGCTTGGTATTGGCGGCTGCATTCAGCTCACAAGGCAATGCATGTGGAGCACTACAATGCTCACTGTGGCTCTGCAACACAAGACTGAACAACAGGGTCCGGTAAAACCCTCCACAGCCTAATCCCACCAACCTCGGATAGACTGGGCTGTTATGGACAATGTTACTGCCACCAGCTCTGCTTGGAGCCGTCAGCACAGGACACCCTTGCTCCTACATTCAGCTTACCAAGAGCTTCCTGAAACTAGATAGGGTTTTAAAGACACTAAAACTTCATTTCTTACAGTGCCTCAGATAAATATTTTGAGAGAGACTTAAAGTCAGTAACAATTCAGAAGTCTTCAGAGAAGACAAGTGTGATTTTATACTGGCCACCCAAAAAAAAAAAACAACCAACCAAAAAACCACACACAACCCAGTGGGAGAACTGCTGAAGCTTCTTTGCAGGACGAAAACCATAGACCATGTCAGCTGCAGAAGTACGTGAAAAACTGGCCATTTTGGAGCAAAGCAATCTTGGTTTGGTTGCTATGGCTAGGAAGAAAGTGGTTTTCCCTGAGTTAGCCTCATTTAAAGATACTGAGACATTGACTTTGCCTATAAAACCTATTTTTACCCAATACTGCACGCTTCACATAATAAAATCCGACAGAGGGTCATTTCGGTGGCTAGGGGCATAAACAGCTTGCAATAGAGTGTGCATCTAGACATGTAAAGGAGACCCTGGAATAAATCAGGGAAGGCATATTCTCATTCATACGTAACCCTGCTCAGTCACATAACAGGTCTTGGCAATCACCACCACTGCATGGAAGTTGTGCACCTTGAGAGCGGAAGGAAAGCACCACACCTGTGTCCCAAGAAGCTGCAATTCTTTACCTATTGCTTCCTGGGGCCTTGTGAAAAGGTGATCTTTAAATTACAAGGAAAAGAAATAGCTGACAATCTTACTAGAGAATGATCTCAGAAAAGCCACAGTGACAACCGGGTGACCTCATGGAGCTTTTGGACACGAAGAGAACAGGAGCAAGGAAGCTATGCCACTTTCTGATCGCCGTAGTGCTGCTAACCATGAAATAGCAGAAAGCAACTCAAAGGCTAATTCCAGCCTGGCAGTGAGGTTAAATATTTTGATGGGTGTAAGTGCTTGTCAATTTTTTAAATAAATTTTGGCTTGGAAAGAAAAACATGCTATCAGAACGTGCATCTTTAAGGACTGAAACCCCGGGGGAGGAGAAGGCTGGAAAGCCTTGTTGTTATGCACTGCCAGTTGGAACCAGACCCAGATTAAAGCAGATTTCTCACAAGAATGTGAAGCATTGAGTGATGGCTGAATACCACATGTATCACACCTTCACCACCAGATCCCTGCTTCTGTCAGTACCTTCACGGGCTACCACACTGCAGTCTCCACTGCAACCAGCACCATCAGAAACAGAAAAAAATCACTTGAACACACCAGACAAGCCACTCAGCTGCACTTACCACTTGCTTATGCAAAGTCCCTCTCTCCTTTCAAATTTCAACCACACTTCATATTTCAGCCTGAAAACAGAGTCCAAGCCTGAATGTTTCTGTACGTACAACACCTACTACTTTTTCCACGCTATCAAACCCGCCTGACAGATCAATCACAAAAGACATATTCTATTCTTCAGCTCAGCACTCCCCTCCGATCACACGAACAGGTAGCACTCAGGCAGCAGCAGATTTCTCAAAGTGCAGCCAGCTGTGCATCATGTAGCTCTGTTTTTACAAGGAGGATCAGATAAAACATGAGAAAAAAGATGACAGTATAAGGCACCAGCAAACTAACAAAGGGATATATCAACAAAAGATGAGGATGAAGTGCTAACAAAGCCTCACAAAAAACACTTTGAGTGGCATGAAGCCCATTTCTGATGAACCAGAGGACATCATAGCCTGTGCTACCCGTCCATCTGACACAATCATCCACAGTGATGAACCAGGGGGTTAAGTGACGCTTCTTTTAAAGATCAAATCTTTAATATTTGCATCAGTTGCCCAGCTGTAATGAAAACCTTCGCAACTATGGCAGGCAGAGCATGCTGCTTGCATAGTGCACAGGTGTACTGTGAAAGATGGAGTCATCTTCACTTGAGAAGGATTGTACCCCAGAAGATCAGGCAGACAGCTGCTTCTGATATTTATAGGTCCAGAAGAAAACAGAAAGTTATACGAGACTAGGACACATACCCATCCTAAGGGAGATTGTTGACTTTGATAGACCGAAGTGAGATAAATAGAACAGTATTTGGGAATTATAGATTAATTACCTATACTAACAATTGTAGATATTACAAAGAGCTGTAATGTTCCTAGACTAAAAAAAAAAAAAAAAATTCTTCAACTTCACCTTCTCACATAATACCACAGGAAGATCACCCGCAGGCGAGAAACCACGGAAATAGTTAAAGCATTAATGCAGCACACCGTTAATCAGTGGAACTTGCTGCCACAAGGCACTATCTTCCAACTGTTTGGCTATGATTGAATGAAAGGTTTTAGAATGGGAGGTAAATGCTGGGGCTACAAAGACCCATCTGCTTTGTGTATGTTATCTTGCACTTTCTCAGAGGTGTTTTTTAACTGGGCGTTGCTGTGAATGGGATGTTGCTGCAAATGGGATGTTGCAACAAGTGACCTCTAGTTTCAGCCATCACAGCAGTTGCATTTGTGAGCTTGTGCTACTTACATTGAAATAGTACCTTCAGAAAATAAACAAAAGTGCATTTTAAAAAAGAGAAATTACAGAGTAAGATCTCGAGGGAAATATCTTGTCTCTTTCTAACTAATTCAAGAGTTAGCTATAGCATATACAAGTAGTTCTAACCACACAGCTATTTTCATAATTGCAAAGGTTGGAAGTTTAATTAGACAATCAGAAGGAAGCCCTCAAGCCAGCCCATTTTCTTAAACAGCTTTACCTAGGCAATGGGAACAGCATTGTGTAACACAGTGATTTACTCTGAATAGCATAATGTTCCCTTATCTTTTTTCCTGATTAATTTCCTGACTGAAGTAGCACATAAAACCAAGCTGGTTAGACAACATGTGTCAGAAGCCACACGTCCTGTTCAAATTTGAAACAGAGAGAGGCAGAACCAAGAGACACTGGGTTTGCTCCCCCATCCCTGTTCCAGGTACACCGTGCTTCCACCATGACACCACTTAGACAATTTTCAGTCCACAGCTCCTGCAACTACTGACTTACGTGGAATGGATTTTTTTCTTTTTTTTAAGTTTATGGTCCTCAGGGATACAGAGAAAGGCTTGAAAACCGAAATAGTGGAACTGCAGTTTGGCAATTCCACAAAGCCTCAATGGCCTCACAAGAATCACTGGTGCAAGCAGGAGACCAGGTCCTGGGCTGCCTCCCTTCACCACTGTTTCTCCATTTCCATTGCCTCCCTTCCCAAACACACTTGCATGCACGTACATGCTCATCCCATTTTCAGGTATTTTACTATTGTTTTCAAGATTGAAAAAAGAAAAGTTAATCTGAACTCTGCCAGGTCCTCCAGAACACAAGAAGGAGAGATGAGAACGAGCAGTTAGTCCCAAGCGAAACAAATTCTACGGCCAAGCACCAGGGTCTGACCATAGATAGGGGAGAACAAGGCGGCTCCGGACTGCTTTCAATCCCCGCCAGCCTCCCCATGGACACCAGCCCCCGGCTGACTTTCGGCAAGCCACAGTTGCTCTGTACTCCTGCTTCCCTCCCGCAGAGCATAAACAGAAGCAGCTGGGCCCAGCTCTGCTCCGTCCCACATCTCGCCTTGCCATTTGCACCCACGCGCAGTGAGCGGTACCCAGCTACAACAGCGGCAATGTTTTCCACACACGTGACCGAGGTGCAAACGACAACCCGAGGCGCTGGCACATCCACCGCCTGCCAGGCTGGGCCCTGCTCACCCCACCTCCCCCTCCTCCTCCTCAGGCTTCTGCTCCTCTCTCCGCCTGGTCCTTGTGGAGGAAAACAACCTCTGTTTCAGGGACCTTGTTTTCTTCTAAGCAGCAAGCAATCATCCCCCCTTCCCTCTCAAGCCACCTCAGGAGCAGAGTTTGCTTTCCACCCTCGTTACCTGTTTTGCTTCCTCTGGAGTCCCTCATTTCCCAGAGAGTTTCCAGTGACAACATTTAACCTCAATATTTAAAATCCTTGGTAGCAAAGCATAACATTCAATGCAGAGCCAGAAGTTTGCAGGACACTCAGCCCCACGCATCCGGCTTCCCAGATGCACAGCATCCCTACTGCTGATCATACCCTTAGGGTACCTGCCCCGGACAGTCCCTGTTGGAGTAGCTTCAGGGCTGAATTCAGTAGGGTTTCACATTTTTTTTTCCTTTTGCGGAGGTGATACTACATTGCCAGCTACACTTTTTTACCATATGCAACACCAACACACTGGCAGATAACGAGCTACAACACAGAACCACTTGGCAACACAGAGAAAACGGGCAGAAAATCCCCAAGCAAGAGGGAAAAAAAATGCGATGAATTGACAGTATTAAGCACATATGAGAGAAATGTAAAGGAGAAGCTGCCAGAGATGAAAGGTGCTCTCCAAGGCCTAAGCATGGCACCAAGGAGGGGAACCTTGCCAAGAGAAGCAGCCTCTGCTTAACCATGAGTCAGATGAGGCACCTGAATAGTTTCTGGAGAGCATCAAAGGTGAGAAACCAGGACAATTTTAATGTCAGTTCCCCTCTCAAAGTCAACTGATGTGGCTGCCTGCCATAGCTAGGTGCCACCCTGTCCTGCAGGACCTCTCAATTTGACTGTCACATTAATTACAGCATGGGCAATACTCATTTGTAAAAACGTAGTGTAACTGTACCAAAACATCTGCTGTGAGCAGACATGACCTAGAAGGCAGGGCCTCAGGCAGGCTGGCTCTGTCTCAGAGCACTGGTACAAGCAGCCAGTGGAGATAAGCTCAGGCAGTGGTGGATTTGAGGTGGAGGAACCGAGTTTTATTCCTCCTCAGGCAGGCTGGCTCTGTCTCAGAGCACTGGTACAAGCAGCCAGTGGAGATAGTCTCAGGCAGTGGTGGATTTGAGGTGGATGAACCGAGTTTTTTTCCTGCTGCAGGAACAAAGTTTGGAGCCATCTTCACTTGTAACATCACATAATTCTAGGTGGCTGCAGATTTATTACTGTATTTTTCCCAAATTTGGAAGGCTTCCACTTTTGACCACATAAAAGAAATATTTTCTTTTTCTCAGTATGACCTTCATTTTCTATTCTGAGACAAAATCCATTATAGCAATGCCTGGAAAAACAAAACATCTCATCATTTTCCCCGAGAATTCCTTTGAATTCTGCAATGGATTTAGCTTGGCCAGAGACCTTTCTCCCCGCTGCCTCTAGCAAGAGAAACTGCTTGCAAGATTCTAAGTTTTTAAAAGATAACGATGGCTCATTGTTCGCTGTAGTGATTTTTCATGTTATCAGTTTGATTTGCAATCACAGCTGAAGGCCAATACCATGAATTACTTACCAATTAAGCAGTACTTGCATGGAGGCTGTATATTTTATGCCTGGATAGCTATTGCAGTCAGAAGCTAGCCGGAGCTTTAACTTAAACGAGAATTATCAAACACTGAACAGTCTGAAGCAGAGACCCAAACTGACTTGGACAGAAGACATAACAGAGATAAATTTCCTGCTATTATTTTTACCTTGGGAGGGAGCAATAGCAGAAAAGACAAAATCAAAATATCCGTATCTTCCTTACTCTTAACAGTAGACTTTTTAATCCTCTCTGAAGACACCCAGAAAAATTATTTATGTCGTGGAACAGTATTGGAGAAGATAGCTGCCCTCTGCTACAACTAATATGATTAATATCCTTGCATCATCTTTCCCCCCCCACCCCCCTCCATCAGGGAGAGGAGAGGGTGGTTTCAATACTCCAACAACATTGCTCTATTATTAGGTAACTTTGAAACAGAAAAATAAGTATTAAAAATGTGAAAATTATATTTTATTTATTCATTCCAGATTTGTGCCTCAAACACAGAATCACAGAATCGTTTTGGTTGGAAGAGTCCTTCAAGATCATCGAGTTCAGCCGTTCACCCTGCACTGCCAGGTTGCCACTAAACCATGTCCTTCGGCACCACATCTAACTGCGTTTTAAATACCTCCAGGGATGGGGACTTTACCACTTCCCTGGGTAGCCTGTTCCAATGCTTGACAACTCCTTCAGTGAAGAAATTTTTCGTATCCAACCTGAAACACCCCTGGCACAACTTGAGGCCATTTCCTCTCATCCTATCACTTGTTACTTGAGAGAACAGACCAAGTTCAGGATCCCTAGAGTAGTCTGTGGGTACTGTCCACAATCACTTTTAGGACCCAAGAAGTTCTTTTCCACCCCAGCAGAGATGGAACAGTTGGACTATTTGTTATGCTGCAGTTAAACCCTTTAACAAGCCTGGTGTCATTTGCACTCAGCCAAGCACTGGGAAATGTTTCTTTTTTCACTTGTTTTCAAATGTATAGTGGACAAGGTCTTTAAAACATTTGCTAGAGATTCCCTTTGCTTGTCCCATTTATTTCAGACAATACATGTGAATTTAAATACTTTATCGGGGACATAAAGACCATTATCTATTGAATTTCAAGTCTTGGGTAACTCCCAGCAACCAAATACATGATTTAATAATAATCCTGTCATTAAATGAAATCTTTTGCCGAGGTAGATAGTGAAAGTAATCTGCCTACATAGCAAGAGCTTATTCTTTCTTGGAGTCTCTTCAACAGAGTCAGACCTGTGAAAGTGGTCCTTTTATTTCACCCAAAGTTTTGAATAAGATTGATTGTAACAGAGGATTATGTCCGATTACTATTTGTTTGTGCTCTTGCTGTACACTCTTCCACAATGCAGTCACTCTGTAATCCCCATCTACAGAACAATATGAAAATATCAGCTTTTTCCAAAATGAATACCAGGAGTTGTTGACCAGATGATAAAGATTTTAATATTCATAAAACCAAAATGTCAAAGAAGAACATCTTGTATGAGAGTTAATGCTTCCAAGTCAAAATTGTAAATTCCAAAATGCACAAAATACTACTAGGAATAGTGTTGCGCTTTCCTCCCTCTGACATGTGGAAGTTTAATGAAGCACCCACCAAAGTCTGAGAATTACCTGCTGGAATTGTTCAGCTGTTCTTTTTTTATTCTTGTCTATGCTGGCCAGCAAGCCAAACCAGTTTTAATTTCCCCTATCTTTTATTTGTACATTGTTCGATCAGGCACAGGCCAATTCCACATTAAAAATAAATATACTGTGTCACCACCATAAATTGCTCTGGCCAAAACCATAACATGCTGCTGATTAAGGCTGTGCAAATAGAGTGTCCCCTAAAGCAAGAAGAATGGGCACCTGCGCTCATGGGAACTGAGGGAGCAGCCAAACTCTGGCACTTGAGCAGCTCTGATGATCCTGCAGAGGATTATCAGCTCTTGACTTTGCAGTGGAAAGATCTGAGCCTCCCACAACCCACAGGGGAGAAAAAGCAGCAATTCACAGATGCAGGTGATGTTTCCCGTCGTGGTTTTCCACACCATGAAGAAAGGAAAGGAAAGAATGACCAGGAAAGTCAACCATTTATACACCAACAATCTGCAAGGTATTGAAAGCTCAGTTCCCTGAAGTACTACAATATAAATACTTCCCCACTAACCTTCTGAACTACAGGGGCTGAAGAGAGTCTTCTCTTGCCTCCTCCCATCTCCATTCCTTACAGTAGGATATTGCATAACAAAGATCAAAAAGTTAACATTATCCTATGTCACTGTGCTCTGCATCTGCCACGGTTGCACTGATTTTCGTATCATAGCAGTGGGCTGGTGGTATACATGCTGTATTTGAAGTCCAGACATCTGAGTTCAGCTTCCGTTCTAACACACATCTTTTGTTTATAGCTAAAAGCTGCACTAATTTAACCTAAAATTAATCTTTAAACTCTGGCAAGAAGCTTTGTACAGATGCATATTTCTATTTACACTAAGCTTTCTCAGGTGCAGTTCAAACTTGGGAACTTGAAATAAATCTGATTTACACTGCAGTAGATTGCATTTGCAGATTTCACATCTGAATCCACTTGATTCATATTGAATCTATTCAACCTGCATTTTTATTCTCCATTCCCTGCTTTCTGTGCCTATTTAAGTGTTAAGCTCTCCTACGAAGAAATTCATATATTCGTGATAAAATGAGAAATGCAGGTTGAGGTTTTACAATCCTTCCCCAAATTTTGCGATGAAGCAAATAGTTAGAATCATCACCAAATATATTGAACTGTTTCCTTACCTATTGGTGGGAAACGGCAGTAATTTCAATGTCTTTACAGCTACTTTACAGCTCCTACAAAAACTGTATAAAATCTGGGAGAGGAAAAAAACCAAAATACTATATATTTATTTTAATTTAGTCACAGCTATGTCTCCTGCTCTAACTCAGTCTCTTTGCCCTGGTGACACCTCCACTGCACTCCTTTCCTTAGGCGCTGGCCAATTCCACCACAAGTTCTCCAAAGACCTCCTGTCCACATTGCTGTGACTGAGATCTTAATTTTTGTCCCCCTACTTGCTCTCTTCCTTTGCCATTTCCTCTAGATCTTTGCTCCTCCAAGGAAAATGAACCTTACTTTCCATTATTTCAGATCTTTTCTGTGAGTTTTTGACACTCCTTCAACCTCGCCTCTATGCATTTCTTCCCACGCTACTGTTTTCTTTCCGCTCAAAAAAACAGGCAAGGATACAGTGTGGTTTCATCACCTTGTACCCCCTCCTTCACTCTGCCGCTCTGAAAGACAGAAGTCGGAGTCTTGCAGCACCTTTCCTAGGGAAACATGACCTTCAGGCTTCCCATCCTCAGCTCTGAGAAGTCAACAGCCACACAACAGATCTGCATTTCTCTTCTGGAAGCCTTGTCCACCCACAGTCCCCATGACACTGGCCCTCTTTAATCACTTCCACTGCACCTTCTACCCCACCTCTTCCCCAGTTCCAGTTTCTTGGAAGGAGGATGGTCTGGGCCTTCACTGCCTCTGCTTGCTGCAGGGTCACGGCACAATATGTACACCCAGGTCTAGCAAGTTAACGCCCCCAGCAGCCTCTCTCAGGTGCCAAGCACACATCTCAGCCCCTGGCTGGCTAGTCTTTATAGGTAAGGAAGCTCAGCATGGGTGGAAATACCCGTTAACTTTCTCTGAAGTGATCCTTACTGTGTCTCTTAACAGTCATTTTGGGCCATCCTTTCTGTCCAAGCCATTGGCCTTTAGCTAGACCTTAACTTGATTGTTCTAGGTCCTCTTATTCATGCTAAGTAGCACTTGCAGGTTCTTCCCAAATAATCTAAAATACAGCCTTCCTCAAACCTCTGCACAGCTGTAGCACAGACCCTTTCATAACGTCAATAGGATAAACATCTGCCATTACTGTATGTCTCATCATTTTATGCACACAGCTTTGATACACTGGTTCCCCACAGGGCTCTGCTGCAAAGATCAATTGGTCTTTAGCTACATTTTGTTCATTAGTTTTTTGGGAAGGCACCGTATTTTGTTGTCTGCCTGTGTAGTGCCTAGAGCAATAAGGTCCCTTCACACCATAGCAGTATTGGTAATACACACTCCCAACTGCGTTAGGTGCTATACATACGTACACATAGTAGATTGGCACTACTACTTTTTTCTTTGTTGTCTGCTAGTCTAGCTAACACATGATCACAAGATAGAAAGAATAAATGACAATGACCCTGCATTATGTAATTTCACGTCCCAAACACAGTTAAAACCAGCATATGTTTGTAAGTAATTTGGAGAAAGCGCAATACTAATGGAGGTAATCTGAACCGTGATAGAAGGTACAGGCACAATATCATCAAAAGGAATATCTAGAGTAATATGTGATATTTTTCAGTAAAACAGAGATTTTATTAGCCTGTAGACTGTAGGCACCAAGATGTGGTAGGATACCCGAGACATACAGGAAAAAGAAGTGCATTTTGCTAGGGCATATAGCAGCAACAGTAGCAGTCATGCAATACAAACAAAAATTGACCTCCAGCTTACCACCACTGGGAGATAAATCCCCAGGGTTGGGGCATCTACTCCTACCTAATCTCTCTCCATGGGGCCCTCAACAGTGGACTGTGGAAACGGTGTAAATATTCCTCTTTCCTTTATTTGAGAACAATTGGTAGGCTGCTTTGGTTTTGCTGTGGAATAAACATTAATAAACTCTATAACAGAAGTGCCATCCCAGCAGCACACACGGATATCCACAAGTTAATGCTACCTTCTCAGTGATAACATCCCACTTGGGTGTAAGATACAACCAAACCTCAGCCCTCTTACAGGTTCTCCCAACACAGCCCATGCAGGCTGCAGGGAGGCTCAGAGCTGTACTCACTGCCGCACACACACCCTGTGAGAGGCCAGGAGCACTCCCACCATGACCAGCATTGTCTACTGGAGCAACTGGCCAAGCACTGCCTGAAACACAGCCAAGTAGCACGTGCTCGCTCTTCCCAAACTCCTCCCAAGTATGAGATCAGCTTTTCTTTCTTACCCAATGCATAAATGTTTGCCAGAGATTAAAATAAACATCACTGTGGTTTCTGTTAGAATCAGGTGTGAATGCTTGACGTGGAAGCCCTGTCTGGAAGGCCACCTCTCCTCCAGCTAATCTGCATGTCAGGGTATTCTTCTTAGGGTTTTTCGTATTCTTGTGCCTCTGCTGTTCTTGCACAGTGCCTTTCAATACAAGAATTACACTGCAATCAAAAAAGCAGACACCAAGAAGATCCTCAATTCAATAGTTCCTGTGCTGCCGGGCAGAGGTTAAATGCAAACAATCCTGGTGCCCAGCCCTCCTTAGCCGGCTGTACGAGACCTCCTGAGCTGTGCAGCACAAACAGATACAGGATTATCTCTGTCGCCAGAGTTACCACCTTTTTATTATCCTACCCCCCTCCTCCCCCCCATTCCTGGAAGCAGGAGCCTGAAAGGTCTCACATACTAGCAAGTCTAGCTCCCCATCTCCAGCAGCCAGCAACAGACGGTCTGACAGCACACCTCTGCCATCATCAGTTCTTGAGGAACATCCCCATGGGAAAGGCACCTGAGCAAATGCAATTCTCTATTTGATGCCTCAATCACAGAAACAAAGATTGCGCTCTTCTTCATATCACACCGGCTTTTCAATGTACTTGGGGGGAAAAAAATATTCACTAAGCTGAAGCAAATGTCAATTCTAGGCTGCTGCTTTCATCAAAATACCCTCACACACACTGCTTTTAGGCAAGCAAAGCTATTTCACAAGCACACACAGGCCTGCTTCTGAACACATTACATCAATGTTAGGAAGGACTTAGTGCAGCAGGGGCAAAACCAGCATAAACCAAGCACAAGTGGGATAAGAATCACACCCTTCATTTCAGCGTCTCTGTAGCCCTTTTCCCCCCGCCTTTACATAAGCCTGAGCACCCCACGTTCAAGGCAAATGCTTGCAATATTTCTATGTTATCCTCAGCAATGTGACAAGAGTAATTATCAGAGTCCAGGGAAGCTAAGTAACACCGCTAAAGCAGTGGGTGGTCTAGTGGCCTGAATAGCTCCTGTGCACTAATGTTGTAGTGGGAGCCCCTCAGACCCCTCAGTTGTGCCCTAGGTAATTCAATCGTGCTCTGCAACACTGGCGTTTTTGTCCAGAATGGCCTGGCACCAGCATTGATTAGCTGACTTGAGACATACCCAAGTACTTTCAGATGGTCTGCAAAGTTAACTTTCCCTCAAAAAGTTTGTCCTTGGCACCCACCATATCTCCTTCATTCTCTGTTTCAGTAGAAAGCTCCAGGCGGAAGCATACTGAACATTTTGCAAGGAAAATCTGCTCAGAGACAGTTATTCCAGGTGCACAGGCTTTTGCTGAGTGCAGCATTATTTGGGGTATTCTCTGGGAAAAAAAAAATACTTTCACAGTAAAGGAGCCATTTGCCATGTGCAATGCGCTGAAATACTTTGCCACAGCAAAGTCTGGTCTAAACATGTTGTTGGCCAATAAAAGGGGGGAAACACGCTGCCAGTAAACATTTGCGTGGTATGTCTTTGAAGGCTTCAAGGCAGACTAAGTGGAATAATTGTGAAGACGTACTATTTATAATACAACAAATCTTCCCCACAAGATATAGGTCTCCATTAATCTAGTACCCAACTGCTTTCAAGTGCATTTTTTAATGTGTTTACCCTGCTAAGGGAGTTATGTTTTATTATCTCCATTTTGCATTTGGGGAATTGAGGTACTGCGAGATTAATAGATTTGCTCGAGGTTACACAGCAAATCTCCAGCAAAGCACAAATGCAGACCAAGTGTCCCAGATTGTCCCTCTCCACTGGATGTATCCATCGATATGTCAGGGAACATTAAAACATCAAAAGCCTCTCGTGATGTGACTTTTTCCTGAATAAAAAAAGACCGATCTCATGTGAACAAGCTACATTGTATTAGAGTCAACAGAAGTTCATCTATTTACATGAAAGCTGAAGCAAGGTCTGGCGCTGTTGTTGGAGTATCCTCATTTTTCTAGCTATCCAGTGCATTCAACCCAAATTCACCAATACCTTTTCACTGACAAAACCTGCTGCATCTGACAACCTATTCACTGATAACGATTTCACATACTACCATTTGAAGTCAGATACTGCTTCATATCTCCCTTGAGCTTAGTGGAACTGCAGAGGGGTTCAACTTTTGAAAGCCTGTCTACATATTGAAGCGGCTGACTGTGGATTTGGGACCCCTTCTGTTTGAAACAATGGTTTTCTGGATTGGGTGGTTTGGTTTTCATCTTGACTTAAGTGAAGAAGTGGTGGGAGATAATATTTGAATCTTTCACAGTGCCCTACATCAGCAAACCTTTCGAGTGAGTGGTTTTATGGGATTCATTAGTAGAAAACATCTCTCCCTATATCCTCTTCTCCAGCTCTCCACTAAGTCAACCTCCCTGGAAACAAGACCTTTACTGCTCACCAGCCAAGAGTGGAGTTTGGGGAACCAGGAATACTGCAAGCTCCTCTCTACTATTCCCCAAATTCCAGCTTAGTCCCCTCACCCAAGCCTCCCTGGGAGGAAAAGACACCAATCAGTGCAACTAGAATGTTGTACCTTTCAAGAGGATGATGTTTCCAATAACTGCCAAGCTCCACTTTAAAGCCAAGTGGAATTTGAACAAGTAATAGAGCTGATAGCAATGGAAGCAGGAAACTCTGTGACATGCGTGCCCCTGTCAGCACATAAACCGAGATGCCATAAAACCTCCCTCTACGACCACAAAAGTAAAAAAGGACCAAAGGCTTTGCCTACAGCATCTTGCCTGGGGAAGGCAGTAATGAGAGCTTGGATTGTTCCCTTCCAAGAGTGAAAACTCCCTTTGATGCAGCAAACTGAGTTGCAGCAAAGGAGTTTTACGGAGAACATGTGAGACTGGTGACCTGTTCGTCAGCAGCATGGAGGGTGGCTCACCACAAAAAAAACCCAAAAAACCAAAACAAAACAAAGCAGTGGCAGAGCTCAGTAATGTTTGCTCAGCGAGTCATCACGTCTAAGTCAGCTTCATGACTAGAGTAAGCAAGGTTTATTCTCACTGCAAAGCTGCTACCACAAGAGCCCACAAGCAGGTTTTATTTAGCGACTGGGCAGTACTTTCTCACAGCAGGGAAAGATTTTACTTTCCATTTGAGATCAGGGGTACAAACAGGTAAATGGCAGCAATGCACCTCCAGGCTGCTCCATGCCTCAGCTCACTTTGAATAAGGCTACCTCAGGGAGGGAAGGTGGTTTTGAGGCAACACACAAAGCTGAGGAACTCAGATGTCCTTATCCTTCTTCACCCAGGTAAGTCTGAGGTGCAGAACATGATACTCTGCCTTCAGCACAGAGTCTGGGCTGCTCAAGACGCATTCAACATTTCCCCCCATACGTAAAGACTATTAGGTATCAAATGTTTGCCAGTGTTTTGAACAGCTAAACAATTAATTTTCCCACTGCCTCTCCTGCTAATGACAAGTGAATAAAGAATCCCCTAGGGAATTTCCCTTCATCTGCTCACGAGTGCCACTTCGCTAGTCACATTTATCTGACAAATCTTACAGATGGCTTGGCACAAGCTTGCAACAAGCACACCATCTTTGGAGCTGGGATTGGCCGACCGAGCCACACGACACTTTCTATGGCAAACTGGGCAAGCACGCAGCAGACCCGCTCACCAGCAATTGCTACTGGAGAAATACCTCTAGCAAATTCACAACTTAATCCAGTGCTATTTCAGCAAAAGACACAAATGAAAGTGATGGCATTTCCAACACTGCAGCCACCCCATGAGGAACAGTTTCTTGGCCCAGAAGAAGTTATGTTCTGACCCAGACAGAGTGACATCCTGGAAAATTACTCCCATTGAGTCATTTTCCTGCTGTTATTGTACTGAATGTCTTTCTGTTAAAGAGGACTTCTCCCCGTTAAAATAATGGGGAAAAGAATATAAAGACCTATCTGCAGACCACATTTTCAGAAAGATTGTTTGCTTTCCAACATTGTCTGTGGAACGTTGGTCGAGTCTTTCGAGCTCTTTCCAGATGTGTACTCTCCTCATGCTATGTACCCAACTCTAATTCCAGTTTGAAAGCAGTTTGACTCAGGCAAATGAATAGCAGGATTTTAAAACAGATACAAATAGTTAAACCTAGGGCTTTGTATGATCCCATAGGTACTATAGATGGGACTATCCAAACACAGACCCTTCTAATCCACCAAGAAAATGCCCTTAAGACCTGTTCAGAGTCAGACTTAAACCCATAAAATCCAGGAAATTCAGAGATAAGCCTGGATATCTGGACTGATATTCTGTCCTCAGTTCACCTTGCTGGGTAAATGTTAATGAATGCATTTGTTTATTCCCTACAGTTCTATGCAGGGAATATCAACAATCTGATATTATGGGAGGAGGTGAATTTTTTTCTCCTGTATATGTGTGTGTAGGAGTTGCTCAATATAATTTATTCTCTTTCACAATAAGACTTTACAACTCCTCAATCCTTTCAGAGCTGTGCAGGGTCTGTCTTGTAAAGCTTCGGAGAAGAGGCCTCAAAGGAAAATCAGTTATTGCAGGAAACAGGGCTGATTTTCAGTACTCCACGGTCTCTCCTTTCCATTCATACTAAGGTGGTATTCCAGCACAAAACGTCATCCAGATGCATTTCACAGAGGATCTGAACCCAGGCCTTCAGAGGCAACATGAGACCAAGTTCCCCAGTCAAGATTATAGGAGAACTGGAGCACACACCTCTGGAGCAGCGACCCACGTGCGCCTGCTGCAACAACCTGCATAGCAGAGCTACCACACCAAGTACAAGCAGAAGAATGGCCATTTTGGGCCATCCAGCCCAGCATCAAGTCTCCTGAGTGGTCTGACAGCCAGAAGACAGTAGAAGTAAGGCAACCAGTTATGCTATTTCCCTCACATTTCTGTTAACCTCCAGCTATTTTCAGATCAAGGTGTTTCCTAAGCCAGATGTGGTTTCTAACTACTTAGTAATCCTTCATGCAGTTCTTTACACAAACTTGTCCAGTCATCTTTTGAACCCTAATAAGCTTTTAACCTCCCCAGCCACCTTTGGAAGTGAATTCCTTTGTCCACTACCAGTTGCATCGAGAGTGTCTCCTTTTGTTTGCTTTCAGCCTGGTTTCTTCTAGTTTATTTAATGACCTTAGCTGATGCACTGCCACAGAACAAACAATCCCTGACCACCTTCTCACTACTGCTGTTGCTTTGATGAATTAATTTCTACCCTACTAACACCTCCTCTTCCTCAGGCTGAGGAGTTTCAGCCTAATCAATTGTTCCTCACATAGAAGCTGTTCAAATCAGCATTTTTATCTTTCAACTACTCCAAGTTCTGCTATGTTTGACATCAACAGTCTAGAACTGCTTGTGCGGTTCTACTACAAGGTAGTGACAAATACAGCTGAAGTATAAACCATCTCTTCTTCCTTTCCTTCTGAGCTCCTAGTACAACCCTCTAACTTCACACTCAGGAAACACTCTT
>NW_010397807.1:7628-13953 GCF_000710305.1 Buceros rhinoceros silvestris | reverse complement strand
AACGAAGTAGCTAAAAGGTTTGTCCTTAGTTTTAAAGGAAATCTGCAAAGCAGCAGAGAAGTAGATCAAAATCTCCAGGGCCTATTCCAACACTGAGGAGTTTAGCAGTGCTCTCCTATTTTGAACCTTAGCCCTGGCAACTTGGCCAAATTCCATTTGGAAAAAGTTCACGTACAATTTTTAATTGTATGAAGCAGTCTTTAATTATAAAGTTATGCACTGTGCTACTCTTTCACCAGCAATGGATACCATGACCAATACATAATTTGGTTCCTGCCACATTCAAGAACATGTATCTGATCTCCAGGTGTGCTCTGAGCAGCAGATGTCCCAAAGTCCTGACACTCTCAATCTAGAAACGTTATACAAACCCCATGGTGACAGCCATCCTTATCCACCTAAAGAGCATCGTGCATCTTTGCTACCATCAGCTGTTTTCTCTCCCTGACCTTAAAATATGCAGCACGAACAAGTTTAGCCTGAGCAAAGATTTTTGCAGCATGAGAAGGCAGATGTGGCAGATTCTCCATGAGGTCTGTGAAAGGTTTTGCTATTACCAGCTAATTTGATATAAAAGATACGAAGACACCGTTGTGATGGGCAGCCCTACAAGCCCATATGGTAGATAAAACTTTCATTTCTGACAAAATTCATCCCTGGTAAAATTGGCGCTATTCTATCAAAATCAATAAGGTTGCACCTGTGAATGCCAGCTGTGAATTGAGTCCATGGTTCTCAAATGACGTAAAGTGCTTCAGGAGGAAAGATGCTATATTTAGGTGCTGTATTATTGCTATGTAGACATTTCCATAACCCCTAATTATGGGGCTTTTTTTTTGCAAGCTCTGTAGTATTAACTGGATTGGATAAATATATAATTAGAGAGTGTTCCAACATGCACACTCTTGATGCTAGAAGCTTTATCAGCTCTTTCTTTCCTTATGATCTGTTTTGATTTTTTTAAAGCTGTTTCTATCAATTACGGCAAGATTTACTCAGAGCCCCAATAAAGGGTCACTGCAGACATCCCAGCGGAATAGAAGAGAGCTACATTTATGTTCCAGAACTCTTCTGTTTTCCTGAAAGACACCTCTGGTTTGTCATTGTATAACAACATTGCCAGCAGCTAAGCTGATCAAGCAAAAAAACAAAACAAAACAAAAAACAACAGAACAGCAGCAACAAAGAACTTTTCAGATGTTCTCTGACCCCAAATTGTTTATAGACTAAAGGTTCCTACTCCAACAGCTTTAAGAGAAGATCTGCTGCCCAAGTATTTGCCAGATCCTGTGCCTCTCTTCTACCACTGGAGAGAAAGGAAGACCCAAGGAGGGTCATCATTTTCTGCACATTGCCAGGGATGCACAAATGGCTTCAAAGATATCTATGTTGGAGGCTGATACATCCCTGCCTAAAAGAAGAAACACCCTAACAAACTACTAAAGTGGTTGATAGGCAAAAAGGCAAGTCACCATTTTTTTTCCATCATCCTGCTTTGTCAAATTAGAAGATTCCATTAACATTTAAATCCAACTAGATCTACAGGAATTAAAAAAACACAGCACCAGCATTTTCCTTTCTAGGTGTTGATGAAGCTTATATTACCATTTATTGCTAACCAAAAATAGCATTAAACAAACGCACTTCTCATTTTTCTGATCAGGTACGCCCAAGAAGTTCTCTGTCAGCTTGTTTCAGGTGTGTTTACAAACCTTTTCCTCTTACACCACCAGTGAGAATTTGAAAAGCTAAATTACAAGTATAAACACTTCAAAACAGAAGTTAATAATGGAAAGAATTAAGAACATTGCTAGAGTGACACGATACAAATGCTGTATTGTTAAACAAACCGCTCACAATGGTATTATGACATGAGTCATAATGCCTGATGCCGTGAACATATTGCAGAAAAGAACAATAGCTGCTATCACTAGCTGTGGAGATACACAGAGCACAATCCCGGGAGCCCGACTGCTGATTGATCTAAAGTAAGGGTTTTGTCTACAAGCCAATGGGATAAATTCACACGTGGTGAATGGGTGCAAACTGCATGGAAGCTCATGGAGTTGCAGCATCTTCAGCTAGGCACCAAAGGTACTACAGGCTTCACTCTGTGCAGTCTTGTAGACTGTTTATGACTGTAAATGACTGGGGAATTCCGCTTTCCACAGATGTGAACAACTGAATCTGGCCCTACATTAACAACAACAGATTTTTAAGCCCAGCAAGTCACAGAGCACATCTGAATTATTGTAACATTCAACATCATCACAAGAAAGTCTGCTGGAGACAGAAAACTGGTGGCCATCAGCACATGGACTGGTTTGCCATTCCTTTTGTTGTTATATCTGGTGAATGTGGACTGCAACTGGTGACGCTCAAAAAAAAGATTACTATAAGAGCTGGCACATTCACAAGCTCAACAATCAAAGCGTGGAATCAAATCCTGGGGTGCAGTTACAGCATGTGCTTCCCATAATTAAAAGTCTATTTGTGGCACACAGAATAGAAAAAGCTCTCATTTGGGGTAAAACTTAAACATAGCTTTTCTTCCCCTGCTTGATGGAGTAACCCAATTCAAGGGTATATGGTCTGGAAATAACGTTCTCCAAGAATCACATGTCTACAATTGTGAAGGGGGGGCGGGGAAGAAGAGAATGAGAACAAAGTAAGGGGAACCCACCCATAAAATGAAATACAGGGCTTGATTCATTGTCTCACACTGTTCATGCAGTGGTTTGACCACTGTGGTGTGCAGCTAACAAACAGAACTGGCTTAAATCCTAAGTCTCTCTGCCTATCACGAAGTTAGTAAGAAACACTCAGCGCAGAGACTTAGGTGGACTCCACTCTGCTCATGTGCCACCCAGCAGCTCCTAATATAGCAAAGCATAGCCCAACACAGGACACATGACCATGGCACTATGATATTCAACTTTTACAGCAGCACTGGGCATCCCTGGGAGCTGTCATAAAAGCAGCCTCAAGCTTGCTCCAAACTGTGCTAAAGACCAAACCAGCTTCTGAACAATCTCAAAACATGGGTTAGCAAAAGCGGTTCACTGCACTTTCTTGGATGTGGAGCTGGCTGGAGCACGGCCACAGATGGGAACAGGCTGCCTTCTCTTTGGCTATCACAAGAGCACGTACTTACTACATATTTAATGCAAGATAACATACTTAGGATGACGTACCCAAAAGTCAAGAAATATACCCTAAACAGTGGGTAGCTACATTGCGTTACCTCCCATGTATCGTCAGGATCCCTTAAAATCCATTTTATCACAGAGGCATTAACATGCTTAGAGAAAGCCTTGCCTTTCTCATCTGTGCATGTTTACACACAAAATGCACGCTCACCCATGCAAACATGCCACCCTGATAAAGCCAAACATACACAAGGCATACAAGACATAAATACCTATGAGTCACCAATAACCACCTCATAAATTATACAGTCTTACAAAGTATCACTACTAAAGATAATTCATACAACTGGATACAAAATACACATATATAACTCTCATTAAGACAGATAAGAGTTGTTTGTTTCCTTTCACAAGAGCCCAAGGCCTTCATTCACAAGGTCCTGAACTGCTCTTTTTTAAGCTTAGAGTCCCACAGCTGTGGGTCAGTTCCAAAGCCTGACCCAAAACCATGCCGTAAGAGACCAAACCTGATTACATGAGAACACAGTGAATAGGAAATAGGACAGGGAGGTCCAAATGTCCAAGAGCACAGTCTGCTCCAGCTTGCAGGAACCAGATCTGGTAGCTTTTCTAACCCTTTATCCTCAGATAGATATCACTTCAGCATCCACCTCTCCTACCTCACTCCTGCGGCGCTGCCCAGGACCAGCTCCCCCATCACCCAAGCGAGGGCCTAAGATCCAGCCGCAGGAAAGCGTGGCCACTGCAGCTCTTCCACAGCTTATGACAAACTCTTCTGCGAGAACAAGTACAAGCCACTCCATCCAACACAGCAAAGAGTGACAAGATCAGCCCTGCAGCCTCCGCTTGGGCAAAACTTAAATGCCACTTTGGTACCACTTGACTGACACAGCCCAAACACAGCATGTTTGTTTTGCTGACACATAGGTTTAGGTTTGCTCCCCAGCCACATCTTCTTTCTCCTTGGATACAATAGTCATCTTCATAGCACTTATTATAACATATTGCAGCAATAATGTGCAATTATCCTCAAAAACAAAGCAAAAGCTCGAGATAAAAATAACAGGCACTGAGCACACTTACCAGCTGGAGGAAGGCAGCAAAGCAGCACTAGCTGCAGCCCTAAAATGGCTCTGATATAGTAAGCTGGAGCTGCCTCTCCCAGCCTGATTTCAAAGGCCAGTCTGGAGGAGGACCCACCAGAGGAGAACTTTCTTCTAAAGCAGGTCCAAAGTGAGAAGAAGCAGGCAGCAGCCAGGCTCTGCAGAGCTGGCGTTAGGTAGAGATGTGCCCCACCTGGGGTCTGTGCACTTTGCGGTCAATTTGCCAGGCAAGAGCTTGAAACTCTGGACACACAGGAGGGCTGATCCTTCCATTAGGAGAGGTCCGTCAGGTGGCCAACAACCACAGCTCTCATTTTGGGTCTTCCTTGATGGTGATGTCTGACCTAGGGAAGTCAGCACACCTCTTGGGTTTTCTTCTTGCCCTTTTTTTTGTTCTGCTGGATACACTTACTTTGACTTTGCTCACAAGAGACTCTAATGCTGACCCCTCTATTTCCAAGCTTTCACAACAGTGTACCCTGAAAGTAAATTATAGTGGGGGAAAAAACAGTTTCAAGGACCAAAAGAGAGAGAGCCTAAGTATTGGCTTAAAATTCTCATCAGCAGATCAGAAAGATGCTAAATCTGATCAAGTATAAGGAAACTGTATGCATATCTCAGCTCTCTGATGGCTTCAGAGATATCTCAGGTTTATATGGTGTGTGAAAACTTGACATCTCTACTTTGTACAAGGAAGACTGGTTAGAGCAGCACACATTCAAGGAGGGCCTTTGTTGAATAGAATTGGCCAAATCAGATTAAAAACCCAATATCTGTGATGAAGGCTGCAAGCTGCCTGCTCAGAGAGGTTCCACTGATGTGAACCAGAAGTTCCTTGCATGTGGTCAGGCCCTAAATTTGATACTGGCATTTAAAAACAAATTAAGATTCCCATGTAATATTGACTTTTTTTTTTTTCCCAGAGTAAAAGATTTTATAGCATGGAATGCTCTATGCAGTGGTTACATGAGTCCAAGTAATTGTACCAATTATATAATTTGATATAATTGCACTAATTACATAAACACATAATAATGAAATATAAGTTATTCCAAGAGCTAAGCTGGAAGAACATTAAAGAACCTAAATGTGCTCCCACTTATTCTAGTACAAATCAGAAACAATTCCCCCCAAATCAATGAAGTTACTCAAATAAAATTGGCCCCTACCATTGCAAGCAGTCAGGTAAAGCCAGCTTTTCATTCAAGGGTACTGACTGGGCGGTAAATGAAAGCTATTGGGGTATTTTGTGCCAACAGAGATTGCTAATTCCTGGCCAAATTCCAGCATACACAGGGAGACTCTCCCTGTGTTCATGACCAGGTTAGGTGTCTTCTCCTCTCTTGTGCCACTTCTGTGGGTTTTGCTAAATCTTTTAGCTGCTGATTCTAAACAAACAAAAAAAAAAAAATATGTAGAAATACTGAGAATGAGCTGGGCCAAATCAGGATTTCCAGAAAACCAGAATCAGTTGTGTCTTTAGTCATAGAGGTGCTAGCCTAAATTATATCTGCAGATTCTAGGACAGCTGCTGCAGACTGACACTGGTATTAACAAAACCAGATTCTTCTCTTAGAGAAAAATCTGTATTTCTGATCCATTGTGCAAAATGTTCTTCAACCCTTCACTGCAGGAACTCTTCTAAACCAAAGTTGTTCTTAAGAAGGATTCATTCAGTGAGGGGTTTCCCTCTTCTCCTATGGCAGGGGAGTGCAGCAATTCATTTCAGCTGCTGACTTCATCTCACAAGTAGCAAAGCAAAGGTGAGAGCTGGCAGGTTTGGAGCAGGTGTCTCTTATGTGTGGAAATATGTGATGTATGCAGAGTTAATGCACCAAGTGCTCTGCTGCATCACATCGTGACAGTCACCCCGTTCACACCGTCCTCATTAATGCCAGTGGGAGGTCCAGGTACTGGGACGAGGGTCTTGCCTGTGTTAGAATATTTTGAAGGATGGAGATTTTCCAACTGCAGAGGTTGAGTCTACCTCATGATAGAAGACAATGATTTAGCATTTACAGGACCAAATTCAAAGCCTATCCATCAGAGACA
>NW_010397807.1:6660-7525 GCF_000710305.1 Buceros rhinoceros silvestris | reverse complement strand
CGGGGTGGACCTGACACAGCAGCTTTTTTAGGTACAGTACCTAACCTGGTATAAGGCAATGAACCTGGATGCTGACATTTATAAGGATGGAAATGGCAGTTGAGAAAACAAAAGCCAAAATTTTCAAAAAGCAGCCACCAAGCTTGGGAATCTTGATTTTCATTTTGCCTGATTTTAAAAATTTTGGAGGTGCAAGCTGAAAAAGAGGAATTCCTGCAGCCCCCTGCAAAAAGTTGGCACAAGCAGTAGCCTTCTTACATCTCTGAAATACGAAACCCAAATGGTCTCAGATTGGTCCAACAAAATTAAAGACCTTTTAAATTTTTTTCATTTTAGCCTTAGAATTCAGTGTGATAGGTTACTGTTGCCACCAGGACGTGGGGATACCCCATAATGCACAGCATGCCCAGAGCAGTGAGTGACTCCACACAGCGGAAAACTCAAAGCATGTTCTGTTCAGGTCAATTTCCAGAAACTGTCTCACACGAAATAAAAGGACTTGGGCATCTGGACTATGATTCCAGTTCTTCCCATTCCTGGAAGGCGCCCCTCACACCACACTGATTCATGCTCTTCTTTGCTTTTCTACTTCTATTTCTTCTTTGCTTTTTCTACTTCCCATGAACGTAGTTGCAAATGGGGGAGCAGGGGAAGCGGGGCTCGAAAGCTGCAAAAGCCTTTTACCAAGAAAAGGGGCGTTCTTTGCCAGCCTCTGTGAAAGAGTCCATGATCCTGGGCTTACTTGTGGGTTTGCGGTGGGAGGCAGGGCACGAGCCCGTTCCTGCCCCTCGCTCCTGGCCAGCCCACGTTCACGGCAACGTGGCTGCCAGCAGCTCCCTGCTCCCCAGGGCTGCCGATCCCAAAA
>NW_010397807.1:0-6649 GCF_000710305.1 Buceros rhinoceros silvestris | reverse complement strand
TCGCGTGCCCGGCCCCGGTTCACGGCAACGTGGCTGCCAGCAGCTCCCTGCTCCCCAGGGCTGCAGATCCAAAACCCATGCCAACATCTTGCTCTTCTCCTGGGAAAGCACAGGAGTCCCAGTGTCCACTGCAGGGCTTGGCTTTGACCCCATAAACCAAACACTTTCAATTAAGAACGAAACCTAACGGGACCCAGCCTCCAGGGCCTTCCATTTCAATGCACAGGATTTCTTAACATACCCCGTTCTTAAAAATGCAGCCCGTCTTATTCATAATGATGGTGTCATATTAGGCCAAACGTGCCTTCAGACTGAAGGGACATGTATTTGCCACTGATTTCAAGGAGAATTTATTGAACTCATCAGCAGCTTGGTTGACCCAAGGAACAAAGACAGCGGAGAAGCTGCTGAGAGATGGAGCAGGAACAGCGAGTGGTGGCTCTGACAATAAACCTGCAGCTCGAAGTGGTGAGAAAGCTATGAAATATTAAAAAGATTTGGTCTAGGGGACAAAGTTCTGCACAGCAGGTTGTTGACACAGCCACAGCAAATTGCTGCTAGAGGTCTCCCGAAACAAAGCCATTTAACCCCAGTGCCTGGCTTTGGGGAGGGGCGGGCAGAGCTATGCTTGAACGTGAATTGTAACCAGAACCCATCATTAGTTGCATGAACTTGCTTCTTCAGGACTCTCCAGGTCTCAGGGTCAGATCTCACGTTTGCTAAGTCAACAGACGTCCTTCTGTCAGCTTCAGCTGGCATTTGCTCAGGTCTCCAGGAGGAAGAATTTATCTATCTGTGAAGATCAATGAAATCAGTATCTGGATACATGCACAGCTGATGAGAATTTCTATGAGCGTTTGTCAACATTTTGGGGTTTTGTTAGTAAAGGGGATGTATTTTATTCAAAAAACCTCTCCTTGGTGCCAACTAACTGAAAGAAAAAAAAAATTCATGAAACTTAGTATTGACCTTTTTCCTGGAAGTGCTTTCCAGATTTTTATTTCTTGTAACTGATCAGGGAGTGACCTAGACAAGAAGTTACATTCTTACACAGCAGGTGAACCAGGAACTTGCTGTAAATGACCTGCAGGTATGCGGAACAGCACTGTTCCTGTGCCCAGAGCCCCTGCACTGATGCAGATAGAAAGAAGCAGATGCTTGCATGTGTAGACGGCAATAAAACTAGAGTGTAACATTTTTAGGATTGCAGCTGAGCTCTCAGACAAGGCTTTCTGCAATGACTAACACGACTACAGTCTAATGCGACGGTTCACTGTCTGCAGCCTCATTCAGCCCTGAAAGTAAGCAAGTTTCTCCAGATGTTAGACATTGGGGAAAAAAAAAAAAAAGGGGGCAAAAAAAAAGCAAAGCACATCCAGTTTTCAATCTTTTTTATTTATTTAAACTGTACACAAATGTAAAATACTTCAACAGCAAATCTAAGTGAAAATTGTTTGGTTTAAATTATTATGGAACAGAACCTAAAAGGAACTTTATTAAATAAACATAAAAATTGGATTTAAAGAATGCACATATTGTAATGTATTCTACAATAGTCATTTTTTTCACTCTACGTTCCATGTGCGTATGGTATAGAAAAGACACTGAATAGAACAAACAGAACCCATTTTGTACCCTGAAACAATTGGTAGGCCTCGTGAGGGATTGCTCAGTATGACTACATGATATATGATGGCTTTGCCATCTCATAAAAATTATAACTAATATGTTGGCCTCTTTGGTTCCAAAATTTATGTATAATACATTTAACTGTATTCATTTTTTGCTGCTATAAAAATAACATTTTTTTCAAATGGCAGTTTTTTGACTAATCATGCAACTAAATCAGTGCAAACATTAAAAGCAATCATTCGCTTTAAAAAAGAAGCAAAAGATTTAATTTCAAGTATAAAAAAATATAAAAAAGTCATATCATAAGTCCAGTTTTGTCTAGTATGGGTCAACACTTTAAATTGCATAGCTCATGCGGCACCTGTTTACCTAGATAGTGAGCAAAGATAAGTGCACTATCAAGTACCACTTTTCAAGGCATTGAAATTTGCAAGTGCTATTATACGTGCATTCAAGCAGTTTGCAAGTGCTATGCTGTATCATTATTTTCTGATCTTTATGGCCATCCTCGACACCTCCTGGTAAGGAAATTGAAAGCACTCTCCTCCTTTCCAAGACTCGTTAAAGTGTCCCTCATCTGTTATCAAATGCACTGCATTTTTCAGAACGTCTCCACTTTGTTACTGACACTCCTCTTTAGGGTTCATTGGTTCAGCCGTGGTGGCGGTTGCCTGTTTGTTCGTCCCCCACTTGGCGTGTCCTTGCCAAGTTCCCCATTGAAGAACACAGTTTGCAACTTTGACTTTTCTTTCTCTGAACAGTGAGAGATGCCAAAGGTCAACACAGCCCAGATGCGGTATCGGATCCCCTTTTCCAAGTCACGGCGGCTGTAGCCATCCACAGGTTGCTAGAGGGCAGTTAAAGCCTCAGATCGTGCCAGCCCCGCTTGTGACTTCACAACGCTCAGATGTTAGAAACACAGCAGTTGCTTATGCGTCTGTGCCCTTTCCTCTCTTTCTGATGTTACCATGCAATTCCTTACTGGAAGTGCTGTAGGAAGATGCGGTATCTGTGATGTTTACTTCTAGATCATTTTAAAGAGGAAGTGATCACCTCCCAGGGCAGGTGTCCTGCAGCTTCCCATTAGACATAAGACGGTCAACTTTTTTTTTTTTACCTTTTTTTTTTTTTAATTTCTAAGTTTGGTCATTTCGACACCTGCGTGCAAGAATACGTCGTGTTCTCGCAGTCTGTGCTTTTGCCTGAGCAAAGGGAGCTCATTTCGGTCTGGCTTCGCCGGCAGGTGGGGAAACAGCTGCTCAGCTGTTCACTCGTACTGGCAGGCATTTGGGTCCGTCGTCACTGGTCACTGACTTTCCGTGCTCATGTCCCATTTCTGAGCTGCCTTGTGTGTGTGTGTGTGTGTGTGTGTGTGTGTGTCAGTGTGTCTCTTGTGTGTGTGTATGAACGCGTGTTTGTGTCTGTGCCCATGTTTCGTGTGTGTGTGTGTATTTAAGATATTTGATAGCATTAACTTATAAGTGGTAGAATATATAAGTGTCCAAGATCCACAAACTGCCACTGTCCTGACACCAAAGTGAAATGATTTTTTTTTTTTCTTTTTTTCAAACTTTTCCACAGTGACTTTCCAACACTGATGCCTGGATACACAGTGAAACTTCTTCCAACACCATCTCGTATGGGAATGTTTCTCTCTCTTTCTCTCTCTCCCCCCCCCAAAACACACCTTAAATCAAGCACAACCACATTCTTCCACAATCATATTGGGAACGTCCCTTTTCACAATGTTGTATTCATCATCAAAGTACAGCATTGACATTGTGCTAAGTTTGGTTGGAATGCAACAGGAGTTCACGGTGCCCGGGTTCAGCCCCCGCATTCGGTACTGATTCACGACAGCAGTGTGAAAGGAGGAAGCCGACCCCGGGACGCCGGCCAAGTAGGCCGGGCAGCTCCCTTCACAGTAATTCCCATAGTAACCTGATGGTGCTATGATCCAGTCATTCCACCCAATGAGTCTAAAGTCAATGTAAAACTGTTGCCTGCAACATAGATTGGTCCTGCCATCGCACTCCAGGCCTCTTTTCCGGATCCTGTGTTTGTTATCGGAGAGGCGGGCTTGCACCACTAAAAAAGGCCGGTGGGATTCCTCCCCGGGGTCCACATAAATTGGCAGCACTGAATACTCTTCACAGCCCTCACATTGAACATCCAAGTTCAGCCTCCTTTCTCCTCTCTCAAACAGAGCCTGGATCGCCTCTGTCATGGGAAAAGTGTGCCAACCACTTCTTTTGAGATCAACTTTCTTTTCAACCACATTCCACTTGTTGCTAGTGTCCGGGTCTTGGAAATAGACTTTGACTCTTACTTTTCGCCTGCTGCCTTTCTCTAAGACATATGGAAGCAGCTTCAAGTAAAGCCACAGGCTGGCTTGAACGACAAACAAGTTCTGGTTCCCTTCATTCGAGATGAAGAAATAGAGGCGGACTCTAGATGAGGCCAGATCGTCTGCAAGATAAGGAGAGATCAGCAAGATTAAGTCAAAAAGGAAATGTTAGCTTGTGTGCCATTCTGGATGCGGGGCCAACACTCGAGCACAGCAGGTCGAGGGAGCGGCGACAAGGCTGCGCCGGCCAGAAGGCACGCACTGCATCAGATATCCCCAATTTGCAATCAAAATGAATTGAACAGGGACTTCCCACAGCAATGTTCATCGTCGGGCTGTAATCGGACATATCAGATACACAGAATCCAGTAAGAGCTCTCCGGAATACGAGGTTTTTCCACCCAACCAGCTTTAAAGGCACTACAGCAGCACCCTGAAAAGACCGGCACTCGGACTCTGCTATCTCATCGGTTTAAAGACAGTTTTAACTTTCAGCTACCTGCCGGTTCTCACAGCAAGAGCCCTTTCAATAACCGCTGAAATGCCAATGCCAAACCAGGGATTTTGTTTCGATTTTCATATATTCTCGTGGTGTTTGACAGAGAGGATTCACGAGACAGAGGGGAAAAGATTTCAATAATGTCCCTGCTTGTCCAACAGATCAAGCTAACCCCCACCAAGCCTGGTAGAATATCTGCTATTACTAACCATTTTGATTTCTGCCTTTTCCCCCAAAAGGATGAACTCCCATTCAAAGCAAGGCAACGAAGCAGTTGCTCTCGCTGTAACGCTGTTACTGACTGTTCTCAATACGCTTTCCAATAACACCAGAATTAAAAGAGCGAAATTGTCGTGAAAAACCAAATGTCACCAAATGCCTGACATAACCCCTTATTTGTAAACAAAAGAGCCTGCTGCGTGAAATGTTTCAGAAACGCCAGTGGCCCTCCTGCAGTTTTGTACTACTAGTCCTAACCGAAATTGGCGTAGGTGATAAATGTACAGACTGGCCTTTAAGGCAGAGACTGTAATTCTGGCCCTTGATTCAAAGCCTCCCAAACGCTACTTAAATTTATTCCTGGAAAAGCATTTTCTCATCTGCCCTTATCTGATTCACTTCTTTCTGTACAGAGCCAGATGTAGATTTTTCTTCCTTTTATTCTCCGAATTTTTGTCAATCTCTGAATGGGATTTTTTTTGCATAGTTGGTGTCTTCATCTGTTACCTTAGATGCCTTTCAAATGTGCCTCTAGGGCCCATTCAGTACCTTGTAATATTTCAGTGACAAAAATTTTCACTGTTTGTCTATGTTTTACACAGAGTCAATTCTGGAAGTGTTACAAAAGCCAGCGATTGATTGAATACCAAATGGCAGTACAAGCCCACCCCAGATCTCCCAACAACAGCCTATTAAAAAATAATAAACCCAAAAACGTTCACTAAGAAAGCCTTTCGCATGTTAGTAAATACACAACTTCTTTATAAACTGTGGTGACAGTGACAGAAAAAGGACAGTATGGTGTTGCTGCACTGATCCACATCACTTGTGTTGTGTGAGATTGTGTGCCCATAAATTTTGTATGTGAATATAACAAGCATATGTATAATACAACAGATCCCATAGATACTGTAAATGTATATGCCTTTGGTAAGTGGGAGGGTAGATAAAGAAGATGAGTGGGCAGTATACAGAATAGAAAAAGATTTATTTTGTGGACAAATGCTACATAGATGCCACAGAATAGAGAGAGCAAGAGAGAAAAATTTAACTGAGCGATAGAGCGATGAAGGAAAGAAGAGATGGGCAGATAGGCAGAAGAGAGCCCATTTGCAGAGTGATAGTGTTATTGCCAGATGTGCAAAGTTCACAGGCACAGTGGTTGCCTGGATAAACTGCTGGAAAGCTATGCCGAAGGGATTCAGCAACACATAAACTGCGTTGGCTGGGCAGGATTGAGATGGCTGGTACTGTGAGGATGATGGTACAGTTAGTAAACGGACTGACGGACAGAGAGGAAACAGACACACTTGGTAGAAGGCTGCATGCAGTGGACAAACAGACAAGGCCAACAGGACAAATGAAAACTAAATAAATGAGAAACGAACAGAAAGGGAGGATGGGTGAACAGAACCGTCAACAGACAGATACATGCAGTGAACCGGATGAATGTGCAAGGCAGACCTACAGTGCGAGGGATGCAAGAGATAGAGTGGGACAGGCAAAGGAGGGACAGTGGGATGATGCACAGGGATGGAGGCAAGCCACACTGCAGCTGGAAGGTGCGCCGGGGAGAAGCCGGGGCACAGAGGCTGCAGAGTGACAGAAGGACGCGGCAAGGGGAGTTGCAGGGCACAACCCGAGGAGAATCCCGGGCTCAAAGGCACCCGCAGGGAGGATGGGAAGGAGCGGTCAGGGCCAGGGCGAGACAGTGCGGAGCAGAGGGGAGAGTGGATGAGGCGGAGGGGCATAGGGGTGAGCCCGGCAGGCAGGTGCCTGCAGGAGGCAGGAAGACAGGCAGGGCACACAGGGGGCCAGGCATCAGGGCCAGGCAAGAGTGGTCAGGGGAACTGTCAGGGGTCAGGCAGGGGGACAGCGAAGGTGGGCGGAAGGTCAGGGCGAGCGGGAAAGCCGACAGAGGTCGAGCAGGGCGACTGGCAGGGGTGAGGCAG
>NW_010397806.1:539-874 GCF_000710305.1 Buceros rhinoceros silvestris | reverse complement strand
GGTTAAAATGGGTTTAAATGGGTGAAAATCGGTTAAAATGGGTGAAAATGGGCTCAAATGGATCAAAATGGGTTAAAATGGTCTCAAATTGGTTAAAATGGGCTAAAAATGGGTTAAAATGGGTTTAAATGGGTGAAAATCGGTTAAAATGGGTGAAAATGGGTTAAAAATGGGCTCAAGCGGGTTCCGAAGGGGTGGGGGCAACTTCCCCCCCCAACCAGTCGGTGGCGGCCGCCAGCCCCTCATTAGCGCCGAGCTCATTAACCGCTCATCAGCCTGAACCCCCAACCCCAAACTGGGACCAGTAGGAGGGCGCCGCCTCCACTGGGGCGGGA
>NW_010397806.1:0-302 GCF_000710305.1 Buceros rhinoceros silvestris | reverse complement strand
GCGATTAATTAGCGACTAATGACAGCAATAACCGCGGCGTTCGTTAATTAAGGGCAGAAATCGGGACACGGGCGTTTCTATTTCCCCCTTTTTTCTTGAATTTTCTATTTTTCCCCCTTTTTTGGATGTTTGTCCCCTTTTTTCTTGTCTCTCCTAATTTTCCCCCCATTTTCTTGTCTTTTCTACTTTTTCCCTTTTTTCTCGATTTCCCCCCCTTTTTTCTTCACTTTTCTATTTTCCTCCCTTTTTTCTTTTCTATTCCCCCTATTTTTTCTTGATATTTTCCCCCTTTTCTCTTGATT
>NW_010397805.1:51732-52087 GCF_000710305.1 Buceros rhinoceros silvestris | reverse complement strand
CCCCAACCCCCCCTCCCTCCTCTTGGAAGATATGGAAGAGAAAGATAAAGCGGCTGCCTCCGGGCTCTGACTGCGCGCAGCCCGCATGCCTCTGCCGCCAGAGCCGGCGCGACTCCGCAGCCGCCGCGCGCAACGAGCCGCTTGCAGCGGGATGGGATGCAACTTCTGGTAATTGGATCACAGGTAGGAAAACTTTGGCTTTTACTGACGTTTCGTCTCTCTCTTTTTATTTTTTTTAAATTTTCCTTTTTCTTTCCTTCTATTTTTGTCTTTTTTCCCCCCCTTTCTTCCTCGTCCTCTACCCTCCGCCCCTTCTTCGCCGCACCTAGGATTTCATCCGCTGCTGTCACAGGAA
>NW_010397805.1:51201-51521 GCF_000710305.1 Buceros rhinoceros silvestris | reverse complement strand
CAGAAGGAGCAGAACAATACGTAAGGAAACTTTTGCTGAAAGGGTCCATAGCAGCGTGGGTCACCGGGGAAAGGCAGAGAGAAGAGGGGAGGCAAAGCGGTTGCTCCCAGCATAGAGTCTTCCTCTGTTGAGTTACAGTTGTGATATTAATTCCAGAATTGAGTCTGGCATGATATAGCGGGGAAGTAGAGACGCAGTAGCCTGATTTACAGAAATCCTCACGTTTTCCAAGCGCTGTCCGCAGGTTTTTTACATAAATACTGCATTCCGACACAGGGTCATCTCCCGGACTACCCTTCCCAAATACCGCTGTGACATGT
>NW_010397805.1:50601-50955 GCF_000710305.1 Buceros rhinoceros silvestris | reverse complement strand
GCCCACGGAGCGCGCTGTGTAGCGGGCGGGAGAGCTGAGACGGGCCGGGGGCTATTCCCTGCTCTGCTGTGGACCGTGCAGGGGTTCGTGTTGTATGGGAAGGAGGCTTCCGCTGTGTCAGTGCTGTCTTTCGCCTCTCAACATCCCTCCCGGGGCGGGTGCGCCTGCCCCGGGTCTGAGCCCGTCTCCGCTGCCTCAGGTCTCAGGTCCTGCCTCGGAGAGGGGGAGCGCGGGCGCGGGGCGCCGCCGGAGGCGGGGAAGGTATGGGGTTTCCCCGGCTCGTTTCCGAACCCGCTTCCCTGGCTCGGTGCCCCTGGGGCCGGTCCCCGGTGAAGGCCGGGAGCCGGGGGCCGC
>NW_010397805.1:38197-50428 GCF_000710305.1 Buceros rhinoceros silvestris | reverse complement strand
GACGTCTCGCCCCGCTCCCCCGGTCTGACTGAACCCCTGGCAGGACTGAGCAGGTCCCGGTGGTGTCTCCGGGTTCTTTTGCCTTTCGCCCGTGCCGTCGCTGCAGGGTGCTTGTGGCCAGGAACGAGCTGATGCCTTGAGAGGAAGCTCAGATCAAGCTGTGGGAGAAAAACTGCCTCCCAGAAATAGCTCTGTGGCACGGAGCTCCTGGTGTCCTCTCAGAGTCCAGCCATTTCAGAGACTCTGGAGGAGAGTAGTGCTTTCCGGGCCGCTTCTCAGGCAAAAGTCAAACTGATCACCCCTCCTACTAGGGTCCCTATTCTCTTCACTCCTTCCCACCGCTCTGCACCTCCCGCCGTGCTCGCCGGCTTCTCCGTAGTTGCTTAAAAGCCAGGGTGATGCCCAGCTGGGGGAGCAGGAAGACTGGGAGCGGCAAGGCCGGCTCCTCTCCCCTTGTCTCCCCGCGCAGCAGCTGGGCAGGAGGGCCCTGCCCCAGCCGGTGAGGTGCTTCCAGAGAGCAGCTTTGCCCCCACAGCGCGGCTCGGAGGTTGCCAGGGCTTGTAACTCCTTTCCACGGGCCTAGGGGTGAGTCCTTACTGCTTCGCCAAGGAAAGGACAAGGCACACTTCCTCTCTCTCAAGTAAGATTGGTTTTTTCCCTACTATTTCTATGTGCTAAAGTTCCTTTAGGTCAAGGAGAACTAGCTTTTTATTTTATTTTTTTTTTCCCAACCAGAAGAAGATACTGGGGTTGGAGTAATTCTTGCAAATCAAATCAGAATAACATCTCTCCCCATTTTTATGTATCAACCAGTGTGTTTTCACACATCAGTTTGTCCTTATACCTTAATAAAGATCTTCCCCTTTGAAGAATGGAAAAAGGCAAGGGAACAAAAGAAGGGCCAGCTTGCTTTTGCAGTTTCAGGGGGGAAAAAAGAGATAAAAACTAAAAATGAACAAACAAAAAGACCATTAATGAGGAAGGTAATGAGGAGATCAGAAGTATGCGCACTGTCTGCTTTTATGGTATTGGATTGCCTGCAATCACAGCTCCTGTCTAAACACACACCAGTCTTGATCGTATATTTTATGACACTAGCCACTCTTGGTGACTCATCTATAAACTGCGTTAAGCTACACAGAGTGCTCTTCCTCTCTCCTTGAGGATCTTTTTGATTATAACTTTGGTCGAACTTACCCTCTGCAGGACCCCTGGACTGCTAAAACAGCCCCGTTTGCTTTTGCAGCAGGAGGAAAGTGCAGTGGGCTCCCTGATTTGGTGAGCATGTGCCCCACTGAGCTGTCATCTCTGCCCCTGCCCACAGCACTCCATGATTTCTGTGTTGCAGTCTGCTCAGGAAAAGGGCTCAGTACCCGGGGAGAAGGGTCTAGGATGTTTCCAAATTGCTTTGGATGGAGAGAAAAATAGGAAAAAGGAGATGTCATGCTCTTCTCCCATCCAAACTCAAGATTTTAAGTAATATTCTCTACCCAAAAGATTGAAAATGTGCATCTGGGCAGAGCTTGGGGAGATCTGGACCGTGTGTAATCAGGAGTGTCCTGAGGTGGAAGGGGCAGCAGCCGTGCTGTGCTGTGCCATCATGTAGGAGCAAGATCAAGACACAGAAAGTGGGAAACTGAGGCCATGAGTGAAAAATAGCATCGAGGAAGAAAAAGCATAATTTTTTGCCTGCATGTTCAATCCCATGCCCCATTGTCATTTTGGTTTTCACCTCTGGGCTGAGTCTCTGTGTGTGTTTCACGGCTCTCAGTCGCTCTAAATGTTTGGATCTTTCAGCCTATTGGGTGTCTAATTCAACAGTCTTTAGAGGACATCTGCTATGAAATCCCCAGCTGTTGTTGATACAGTCCCAGGCAGATACTCTGCCCCACTTCACTCCTGTAACCCACTCACCCATTCACTCACACTTTCTCCTCCCCACTAATATCATGACCTACATGCAAAAGACTTATTTTCTAGTCCCGTTTCCATAGCAATGCAGCATGGAGAACGCAGACAAACCGGTATATAATGAAGCAGATTCCCTTTCTGTGAAATCAAGACCTCTCTGAAAGTTGAGTTCAATTTATAGGAAAGTGATTTCCAGCACAAAGCCCAGATCTCCGCGCCCCCTAGTGCCAGAGGCAGGCGGGGGAGAGCATCTCTGGGCAAAAGGGATCGGAGGCTTAATAGCAAATGACAGGGGAGGGAGAGAAACAAATGGTATAAGGTGAGGACATTCCTCCCAATGTCTGTTTCCAACCAGTTCTTCCCTCTTCTACATCCCAAGTTGCAAAAGAAGTTCAGCTTATCCTTGTTAGGTCACCCAGGGCTTAATGCTGTGGGTCCTGTGTGGTGTTTAACAGAAATTATGTAGTGTTTAACATAAACTATGGAAGAATAGGTAGGAAAAAATTAGAGCTGGGAAGCCCAGTCTGTATCTCACCACTTATTCACAAATTCTGGATCTCTCTGGCTTTGAGCTTCTCAGCTTGCAGCAACTTGCAGCTAATTTGCAGGGATTTGAAGGCACAGAAGAGGTTTACTCACTTGTGAAAATGTTGCCCTGACCTTCTATGGGCTGTTCGGGTGGGTGGATGGATGGACAACAGTAATCAGGCTAAGAAAAGCTCAAGGGGATTAGATCCAGCTCATATGAATGACAGGGATAACTTTTTAAAGAATGCTTGTAGCCTTAAATCTTAAAAAGCTTAAATTGTATGGTAGCATTTCAAGCCCTGTTAAATCTGAGCCTGGATTCCTGACTCTAAGAACCAGGCTGCACAAAGGACTGCCCATTGAGGACTGCTGTAACTAAATGAGACAACTAGCACGCTTCCCATACACCACCCTACCCATCTTTTCCAGTTCCTGTATTTTTGGCAAAGATAGCTTTCAGTTTTTGCTAAGGTTTCCACGGCTTTTCCAGGATGGGAACTGCCCAAAAGATGCAGAGTTACCTACTTGCTTGTCCTTATTTCACCACCTAATCACCAACTGCCAGACCTAGCAGATTGCACTCCTTAGTCCTCTGTACTGAGTAGGGGTCTCTTGCTGAATTATCCCACTGCCTTCCCATGTGTGCCGCTGATACAAGTGGGCAGAATTAGAAGATGAGACCACCCCTGGAATTGTATTAGAAGTCTGCACCCCTTTCCCATGGGCCCTGAGCTTATTTCTGTGTAAAAATGCTTTAGGCTGTGGAGCTACCTGTCATTTTGGACACCTATCCTACCTTTAAAGCTATATTATTACCTATATCTAACATCATCTATTCCCTGTAGAGAGGGATACATATCAGCAGGTGTTCCAAAGAGGCATCTCTCACATGGTTTTAAGTCCCAAGAGGATGGTAAAAAATGAAGTGAGTTTCATCTCATTTCCATCAAACACTTCCTAAAGAACGCTTGCCAATGAGGCGTAATGGAATTTCAGTAGTCCATATGTTTTGTGTTTTTTTAAAGAGTATGATAAGGATAAAATGAAACAGATCATCATTTAGTGCCAGCTGCTTTGCAGAGAGTCTTCCGCGTGTTTTTGTTTTGACGAGCTGATCCTCTGATTCCTGTCTCTCCGCTATCATTTTTGACTCCATCGGCTGATTCTGATCTTAATTATGTTCTTTCAAATCAGGGGTGACTCCACTGACTTTAATTACTTCTGGTTTATTCTAGTGCAATTTAGCTCAGAATTTGACTTCCACAGAAATATAGTAACTGTTGTCATTAGAATATGCCAGTGTTTTGACAACTGTTCATGGAACAGCTCTGTTTTGTCAGCCTCTGCCAAAAGAGAAATGCAATGTGATAATGGGCATCAGGAATAGTATGGTGCACCTCTGACAGTGATGACAACAAAGATCTCTACGAATGGCCACAACACAAATAAGTGAGAAATTCCATAAACCAGCAACTCCCAGGTTTTTTCTCAAGCTCTTAGAAAAACTGAGTAAACTGTGGGCAGGTTGGGGTAGGTGTGTGTGGTGGTTTAGATCTTTTTTATTTTTTTTCCCCCCAGAAAGAGGTGGAATGAGATAAAAAATATCTCCATAGATCTTTCTTCTGAACCATTCTGAAAATCAGTATTGGAAACAAGGAGATAAAATAAACCTGTAATTTAGAAGAATTCTCTTGCTTAGTAATTTCTCTGAGCCAGGATTTTCAGGTAGTCTGAATCCATAAAGCTCTCTTGATTTCGGCAGAGATAGGATGTTCTGCAAACTCTGAGGATCAGACCCTTCATTTTTATAACCTATTCCAGCATGTGAGAAATAAAAATCAGCAAAATCTGTCCATGGGAAAAAATAAGTTTCAGGTACAGCCCATAGCCTTTTCACAGATTCCAGAGAAATTTTCTCTCAGCCTTGCAACGAATTGCTGATGTTTATTGTATACTCATCTATCTCGTATTTAGTCAGTTAGAAAGCAGAGTGGTCATATATTCAAAATGAGTCACAAATTAGTTAATAAATAATGGCAACAAGCTCATTCCAATATGAAGTCTGAGGTCCTTTAGAGCAAGCTCTTGAACAATGATTTATTTGTGAAAATATTCATACATCTCAAAGTTTCATGTACGTTAGCATGAATTATTAATGGAAATTGTGATATTTGTTATCTTTGCTCATTATTTTCCTATTCAAAAAGGCATCAGTCATCCAGTTAAAGAACATTAGAACATAATGATTGCAACATTGGATCAGACAGGTGTTTTGTCTTGCCCAGTACAGTGTCTCTATCAGTGTCTCTTACCACGTGCTTCAGAGGCAGGGGCAGGGAACGCTGTGCTAGATATATGCACTGCTCTCAAGTAAAATGTTTAAATACCCACCAGCTTGTGTTTGCTCACTGCCCGGAGACCATTTAGAAATGAAAACAGATACCTGCCTTCCTCATCAGATGGAAACCTCTAGCAGTTCTAGACAAACTGCAGATATACTTACTGTTCAGATAAGCAGCTTATCCCATTTTGGCTCCCAGTAAGTTCACTACCTTAGTGACAGCATTTGGCAGTGAGTTCAATAGGTTAATTACATATTTGCTTGGGAAAACCACACTCCAAACAACTTCTGATCTATTTAAATAAGTTGTCTTTCAATATTATTGCTACCTCTCTGTTACATGACATGAAAAGGCCAACAGGATCACCCAGTTCTTTGTTTAGGTGCCATTCATTTACTCAGCCATGAGCCCTCTTCTCTTGTTCTCTCAGTAAGACAGGCCCAGGGGTCCCAGTCACTTCTCATGTCTTAAAAACTACTAATTCGTATATATTTTTTTTTTTTTTGGTGGTGAATTGACCGATGTGGACACTGATTTCCAGGTGAGGACTATTGGCTTATACTTTAAAACTGTTTTCATTTTAACACCTTTTATTCCTTCTAATAGAAATTTTGGGTTGTTTGTTGGGCTTGGGGTTTGTTCATTTTTTTTGACCACTGCTCTAATTGAGCAGATTTTGCAACTGTTTTGTCCACACTGATGCTAATATCCTTCTTTGAGTGGTCTCAGGTGGCTTAGAATCCAGGAAGGTTTCTAAGTATTTCACTCCACTTGAGATTGTTCTGCATTGGCTAACATTTGTTTCCATTCACAGTCCGAATGCTAGATTCACCCAACTTAATTCGTATATTCTGAAATACTTCAATCCTTGCTCCCTTTTTGTAACACTTCTTCACTTCTTCAGTGAAGAAGATATACATGGTATATGGACAAAACAACCATTAATCTTTTACAATGAAAAATGATCATTCATGTGTAATTCCTGCTTTGTTTCACTTAAACAGTTTCCATCTTGTAATAATCAGATACTTATTTATGATGACTTTAACTCTTCAAGGGAAATTCTTTGTAGAATTTAAGAAGATATATAAATACCTATATATATACACTCACTAGGTTGGTTTTCTTGCTCTATTAGCTTGATGCTTCAAAGACTATATAAAAGAGACAACTTTTTTTTGAAAGGGACTATGATTATTTTTTTCTCTCCTGTACATAATTCTAAATTTTGTTAGTTTCAATCAATTTACCTGGAAGTGATAAAAAATTTCTCAGTACATAATCCCTTGTCTGACCTAAAGATAGGTATGCTAGCTGCTGCTCTTCCATTCTTCTGTAGCACATCTGACTTCAGTGATATCTTGCGTATTTTCTCTATCAGCACAGCCACTTCATTTTCAAATGCTTTCCAAACCCTTGCATATATAACCATGAGGTCCTTGTGACATGCTGCTATTTAGTTTATCAGTTTGTTCCAGTGTTTCCCTTTTCAACAATTTACATTCTGACAGCTCATGTCCTTTCTTGTCTTTAAAAAAATAGGTCTAGCATGGACATTGGCCCAGCATCATTTGCAGGGAAGGTTTACCCAAATTAATCATACAGAACTTTTGCAAAGTCCTTTTGCTCATTAATTATTCCCATTACCCCTGGGTGTGCAGCAGATCCCATTTCTTCTCTCCCAAACTGGGTGAATTTAAGAGCTTTCAGAAAAGTCCTGCAGCTCCCTGCCACCTTCCCTCCCCAAGATCTTGTCCATTAGTGCATTCTTGTCCTTTTCATTTACGGCTGATTTGTTCGTGTTTTATTATAATTTCCCATTCTTAGCCAGGGACTTTGCCAGAGCAGAAGTGTAATTTCCTGAAATCTGGTTGCTTGGCTCAAAAGACCTCTTGGACCTTAACATTTCACAATATCTTTTTTTTTTTTCCTATATTGTCTTTCGGTTTGCTTTCTGCATCTTTTCACTGAATCAAACGCTGTCTGTTAATATACCTGTTGCGTTGAATCCATAGATTTCTTTTCCTTTTTCTTTTTCTTTTTCTTTTTCTTTTTCTTTTTCTTTTTCTTTTTCTTTTTCTTTTTTCTTTTTCTTTTTCTTTTTTCTTTTTTCTTTTTCTTTTTCTTTTTCTTTTTCTTTTTCTTTTTCTTTTTCTTTTTCTTTTTCTTTTTCTTTTTCTTTTTCTTTTCCTTTTCCTTTTTCTTTTTCTTTTTCCTTTTTCTTTTTCCTTTTTCTTTTCCTTTTTCTTTTCCTTTTTTCCCTTCCCTTCCCTTCCCTTCCCTTCTCTTTCTCCCGTTTTCTTTCTACCAGCAGTACTTTTTAAGCAGTTCACTGATTAATATAATTTTTAAACTTGTGCCCTTAATATAGTAATAAGTTCATTGCTATTTGTGGTTCAACTGTATCATTCTTCAGATACTCAATTCCAAGTTAAGAACACAAACTGTTATGTTCTCCAGTTATTCTAGAAATGACCTAGAAATTGGTGTGTCTTTGTGTGTTAATCTGTTTGTAAAGGTGGGTGAAGTCACCTGTGATTACCATTCTATTAGTCTTAGACTCATTGATCTCTCTTCATATAATCCACTGAATATCCCAGACATTTGCTGTACTAATGCTTTGTGCAAGCATCAGGATTTAATTAAGGAAGTATATTTTTATGCTTAGTACACTACACTGAGACGAAGGATGTCACGGGTAAGATCCTAACCAGGCCACCAACCTCCTGTCCGCTCTTTGACGCATTCCTATGGCCTGACAAAAAGCTTGCTGATGTCAAAGACAAGCTCTTGTTACTTTCGGGTAGGTTTTGGCTCAGTATCTTGATGTGGGGAAAGTAACTCTTCCTGATCTCATGACAGTGTTGTGAGAATTCACTCGCCACAGTTTGTCAGGTATTAAGATTCAGCTGTTGTGCTGCCACATGAAAACAGGAGCAGAGAGATTCTATCTATACGGTCTTTCTTTGCACCGGAGTGTTAGAAAATTGAGCCTTTAGGAGGTGATTATCAGGAAAGTTTCTGTTCAGAACAGAGGATAAGCTAAAATGCTTATCATCCTTTGAACAAAAAGGTACTGAAGTTCCTAACTGCTCCAGAGCTTGGTGAGGAGTAAAAGGAGAAAACACTGGCTAAGGACAGTTTAACATGAAATAAAGTAGATCTCATAATCTGGTCTTATTTGAAAAAAAGAAAGGAAGAACGGTGATGTTTAATGACTGGATCTAGGTTTAGGGCTTTACTCAGTTCTGTGTGTTTTCAGCTCAGCCAATGCTAAGTGGGGATAAAATTGCCAAAGTACGGTTTACAATACCATGACCTTGCTCAGATGATATACTGCATCAGAGTTGTTTGCAAGAACTATAAGGATCTGCTGGTCCTCCTGCTTCCTCCTGTGCCAACACTGATTTTTCATGTAAAACAGAGTTACTGGACTCTGAAAGCAGAGCACACGGGTGAAGCAATGTCCATGCGTGGACAGAGAGAGTACAATTTTCACCTCCACCATTACCTAGGGTCCTTGAGAACTTGCATTATCATTGCTGTGGTAGAATAAGTGTAGTGCGTCATAATTCTATAGATACCGAGGTTAGATGACGTATTAAAAGTGGTTGCCTCTGAGATTCACTTTCCTATATATTCAGTGGCATTCTGCCATGCTGGGAAATGAAGTTTACTCCTTTTTATACATAATATTGCATGATAATAAATTAATATATGTGTGGAAAATGAAGGCAGATGAAGACTGGTGGTGGGAACCTAGGAGAGGGGCTTGGTGTGGAATAACCATATGGACAGTTTGCTCCTCATTGAACTTTAGAACAGTTGGTCAACATGGATGTTGGTGGAAGACTGGCTTTTAGGGGAAGAGGACTACCCAGGGAGATGTCTTCTCTGGTGTTGCTTTTCCATGCTTAGGCTAAGCTGCAAACTAATTTCCAGACCCACTACTGGCATTTTTCACCCACACTAATTTTACTTTTCTAGCAGTGTATTCTCAGCTGATGAAAGCTGTCAGACCATGAGTGACGTGAAAGCAGAGGCCATCACCAAACAAAGTGCTATATTTAACCTGACAATGTCACGCCTTCTCAGGTCTGACCTTGAGCCCCAGCAGCAAGGGTATAAACAGGACATCTTGGTTGTAAAGTTTCTTCCTTTAGCCAGACACAGAAAGCTCTCAAATATAAGAAAAAACAGGGATGAAGGAAGGTAATGCAAGTTATCTTTTTGCTTTTGACCTTTGTGGTAGCCAGCACACTTAGCTGTCACCAGAAGGGAAGAATACAAGAAGGGCTTACTGTTAAATTCTCATTAAAAATGTCTGTTTGATGTCTGGAAGTCATTTTCACAATCTTATCCACTGGGAGTAAATGTAGGGGTCTTTACTGAAAGGTTTTGACATCAGAAGCAGTTCCCTGTGAGGAATATCCTACTGTTATTAATCATTTTGCGATGTGATTTGGTAAAGGGAAACAAACCTCAAAAGTATACAATTCAAAAGAAGCAAGGAAGGAAAAAGAAAGAAAACCATTTGGTCTGATTCGTCTGAAGAAATCTTGTAACTCCCTTTCTTCAGCAATGAGTGAGACTACATATCTCCTACTCTGAAGCACAGAGGAATGCAAAATACCTGGTTTAAAAAAACCCAGATAACTCAAGTATTGCCATTCTTTCTAATGACAAAATTGACAATTAAGATTCCACATTATTGTCTTTCATGACTCTTAGAAGTTAAAGAGGGGTGTTGAAAGGACAAAAAGATAAAAATGACAAAAAGAGGAGGACCAATTTTCTTGTAACTTCTTTTGGAAAAAAATGACAAGGGCTGAATTCCTGCTTTCATCACATACTACTGATGTAGCCTCAGACAAACCCAGCCACCTTCCATACCTCAGCTTCTAACATGGAAATTGTGGGAAATAGCATTCTCACCTGCTTTGCCTGCCTTTCCTCTTTAAAGTGCTTGGCAGCACTGCTGTAACAGTCTGCACAGAGGAACCTTACCTAAATTTGGAAAACCATAGAAATAAATGAATGAGAGAACATCTTTCAAACATTTGGTTCCTTCTTATTCTGTATGAAAATTCACTTATAACATGGACCTGATCTTTTGCTAGAGAGTATGAGCCTTTCCGTTCATCTCTGGGTGTCGCTGGTACAAACAGCTACAAATGGGATACCTCTCAGCAGCCTCTAGCTGGAGTGGGTCTGTGTTAGACCTCGTTAAACCCCAAGAGCAGTTCTGCTCGTGCTAGTGCTGCAAGGGAACTGGGACAAGTACACAGAAAGGTGACAAAGATGGTGAGAATCACCTGCCTTCCAGAGAAGAGATGTTCAATAGACTAGAACTCGTCATCCCAGCAATGATATGACTTATGAGGAATACATGTAGGTCTAAGCAACTTGAAGAGACGGGGAAGGTTAACAGGGGCTATTTCTTTTTTTTCCACAACATCAGACCCAGAGCTCTCAGATGGACATTAAAAGGCATAAATTTAAAAAATCACTTGTGGTTGAGCTGTGGCACTTAGTGCCCTGTGATGTTTTGCTGATTCCAAGGCATAAAGGAGTAAAAACTAATCAAACTAGACAGAATACTGCAAGAAAAACACCAAAAGCTTTGTGATGCAAATAAAGTCACAGGGAGCTTCCACCACCACAAATTGTTTCAACCTAAGAAATGTGTGCTAGGGCGTTGATATTACTGTATCCCTTTTCCCTTTACCTGCTCTTTGCTACTGGCCACTTTTGAGAGAGGATGGTAGGTGAGCTGGCTTAGGGAGAGCTGCTCTTGCACGCAGAGACTCACTTGGAGTCATCAGAGTGGCTGTCTCTTTGGACAATGCTCAACCTGTTTTATTTTTGCTGCTCCCCCAGAAATTCGTTGTCCTCTTGGCTAAGTGCTTATCAAAACAACCACAAGACACTTTGGAAAGTTGTTTAATTAACCCCTGACTCCCCAGAAATACCTATGAACAAATTCAAAGGTTCTTTGTTTTATTTGTTTATCATAACAGATGAATAGTTTTAATAAATACATGATTTCCAGGAAGGTCTCAATGCCAGCCACAGAGTGTGCTCTCCTTCCCCACTGTCTGTAACTCTGATATAACAGCCTGAGATAACCTCCTTGCAGACACACTTCTCTTTCAACTTAATGCCTTTGTTTCCCCTTTATACATGTCCCCTTTACAGGGAAACAGTGAGTTGAGAAAGGGAAAATGTGGTCATAGGTCTGCCTTTGCTTTCTCTTCTCATTCAACCTTCCACTTCCAACAAGTAAACTGGAACAATTGGCCTATACATGCCAAAAATGAGGAAGGATGTAACTGGCATTTGAGAGAGACCTTTGCAGTCCCATAAAAGTGAGAGAAGAAAGCCTCCCTTGGCAGTTGCATCTATACAGTTTCTAACCTCATTAGAGCAGACCTGCCCCTCCCAGATACCAAGAGAGAGATAATTCCTTCTTGCTTTTCACTTGGAAGTTCCAAAATCACAGCATTCTCAAAGCTCTGTATCATTTTGTGTGCTGTATCAGGATTTAGACAGTAGTCTTTCAACCAGTAAGTCCTAGCAAAACACCCCACAACTTTAGAGAATAGAAAACTAAAGCTGAACTTACGATGGAGGAGATTCTTCCTGAAGATAATCACTGCAATGCTGGTATCTTCTATGTCTGAAAGTGGTGGGACATGGTTTCATTGGAAAGCTCTCTAAGTCAAAGTTTTCCTATTATGATCTTGGTCCTGTGGGAACCACAGTATCATTATTTCACCTATGCAGGATTGTTCTGTATTGCAACTATACTCCAATTTAAAAACATGAACTTAAAGATGAGGTGAAAAGTTTTGAAATGAGCAGAAGCCAAGCTTTTTGTTTATTAAGAAACCCACACAACAGCAGTGTTAAAATTACATTTCTAAGCTCATAATAGCTGAGGCTCCCACATTTTCTGCTGAATGACTGTAAAAAATATTTCTGGATGCTTTACTTGCTTAAAAATCAAGCTGTTAGTGTGTATTCTTGACTATGGCCTTAGAAATCCAAGTTTAGGTGCAATATTTTGAACTCTAAGCCAAAATCTTTAACAAGCAAAGCAAAATAAATCTCAAGGAAAACAAGGACTTGGTTCCATTCTATCTGGAACCTAATTTCTTTCCTTGTTATCCACAAGGCTGTAAAAATCTGCAGCTCTGCTTGAGCTACACTTCAAAGCTATTTTATATACACACAGATGATTGCAAAATACCAGAGGCAAAGGAGAGCCAGGCTCATACTGCGCAAACTATCAATGCACCTTTTTCTGGAGGCAGTGCTGATGGGTTTTGGAAACCAGTGGGCATCTTTTCAGGCAGTGATATAACATTATCGCAGGTCCCAGTGAACTGAAGTTTTTCTCTTGACAAATGGCATTCTTCAAGTTGTTCTGAAAAGAGGAAAGGGAAAG
>NW_010397805.1:21066-38098 GCF_000710305.1 Buceros rhinoceros silvestris | reverse complement strand
GTTAAGTTTGGGGATGTACATCCTTGTTTCGCTAGGGTTGGATAGGCTGTTTAAAAGTTTAGCATGGCCTTTTGCCTGTAAGTTATCAGTTCCCATGATCTATCACCAGATCTGACTTTTTTTACTTTTCCCAACCCATTCGGTGGTTTTCTCAACATATTTGGTGATACATATATAAACCAAATAAACAATGTAAACCAATACATGATATATGTTATACATATAACAGAAATTCCCTCCCACTATGGCTGGTTCGCGTAAGCAGTGTTGCGACAGGTTCACATACTTAAAGACTGATTAATGGAGTTCATTGCTGATGGCCTGCATTTTCTCTAACTGTGAAAAACTGGGGAAAAAATTAGACAGGGAAAAATGAAACAAAGAGACAGAAGGGAAAAGAAAAGCTCTCCTGGTAACACTCAGCTGCGAAGAGAATCAACCAAGGTTTCCAAACTCTCCTGGGCATCCTGTGCTGTGAAGCAGCTGGTTTCCCCCGTAATGCTGTTTCCACAGTAACTATAGAGTTTCCAGCAGGACATGCTCAAATCCTCAACTGGTTGTCACTGTTAGTGACACTGTTAGTGTTGATTGGAGCATATACTTATTGGGGCAGGGACTGCATGCCTTGTGTGCACAGGAACATTATTGTGTTTCTTGCATAAACCAAAAATTATAATCAAAATGTAAAGAAAATGTGGGAAAAAAGGCAGATTCTCTCGGTGGTGGCAACCACTGCCCATGAGAACCCACCACAGAAACACTATTGGGATGAGCAGGTCCAATGCTATAAGGCTAGCAGCATGAGAATAACAGTGTGGGAACAGTGAGGGAGAAACACTGCACCAGGGGCTCTGAAAACATTGACCCACTAGTCTGGATGGAAGTGTACAAGCTATCAGGGAAAGGCAGGCTGCAAAATTGCAGAGGGAAGGTCCTTAGCCACACACAAAACTGCACCAGCAGTGTTTTCCTAGTATGGGAAGATGTGACAAGGTGACATAACGGCACCCTAGAAGTCAAATAAGCCTCTGTTCAGGGAGAAGCATTGGTGCTGGTGCAGTTTCTGAAGACTCACTCCTGTCTGAATCGTCTTTTCTTATGTGATCTGGGGCACAAGGTGGCTGACTGCTTTCTCTCAAACCAGTCCTGATGTTGACTTAAGAACCAACCCCTTTCTCACACACACTTTCTTCCCCCATTGTTTAAGTAACAGTTGAACAATGAAGTTTCCCCACTGCACATCAGCAGACATGCTGATTCCGTGCTAAGGATGATACCATAACAAATACATACAGCAAAGGAGAAATACATCCCCTGTATTTCATTTTTTGATACACTTTAAATGCCAAGTTGAGTTTAGCTTAACTGGGTTAAACAGAGACTCCAGATTGCACGTCTTAGCAGGCGAAAACCTCTCAGTTTGACTTTTATTCCAGATAGGGTAGAAGGAACAAAAAAGGGTTTCAGCCCTTTACTTCAAGGCATGAGGAGGCTGCAGTCAAGCTTGTTTCCTAGTTCTCTGGCAGTGTTGTTAATGCGACACAACAATAAGAACAAGGAGAAAAACTCAAGAGTGCTCTCCCATTTGGTTTTGGTTGGGTTTTGGGGCGGGTTATTTGTTTGTTGTGGTTTTGGCTTTGTTTGGGTTTTTTTTAATTTATCTATTAATTTCACAAGAAGATCTCCATACCAAGTTTTCATTTTGTTGCATCTTATTGCTTCATAAACCAATGAAGAAAATTAAAAGCATAACAGCCAGGAAAGAAAAGAATTTTGCAGCCTGAGCACACAGACAGAGAAGATATAATAACTAAACAAAGAGGAGTCATTTGCTTATTTTGAAGGTCTATTAAGACCTCTTTGATAGGAATAATACCAATTTATTTGTTTTTGATGCACTGACAAGCAGTCTGTCTCTTCAGCCTGCTGTGCTCTGCCATGAAGCCAACTCTTGCACTGCAACATTAAAAAGTAATTAATACTCTTTAGTGTGTAATGATTAGTTATTGCAAAGGCCACATAGAAGACTTCCGCAGCTGTCATGCTAACTTCCTCCTCTATCCTAGTTTAACCCACCCTACTCTGCTGCCACGATCAGCCATGGGGTTGAAGGGCATTCGGGCTGTATACATCCTGTTCTGATTTCACTGCATCCTGGACACTAAAAGAACAGATGTTCTCACCTAATGTGTAGAGGCACAGGTATTTTAGTTACCTCTTGGTTAGCCTGAGCTTCCCTACCATGATCTGAGAGGATTTGTATGTATCCTGAGTGCCAGACCTCAGGCTGCCCTACAGTGAACTCCTCCATGTGCCTAAAGTGCAGCTTCAGAAGGAGCCTAATCCAGACCTTTTCAGCTGGCAGCACATTTCCTCTGGTACTAGGGTTTGGCAAACTGGGGCTTGATGGGTGTTTAGGAGAGATGCATGAAAGGAGGGGTAGAGCTGCTAAAACAAGTCAGCATCTTGCAGAGAACCCGGATACACTTCTTTTCTCTACAATAGTGAAGGTATCTTTCAAGTCATCTCTTAGCGATGCTGCTGCAAGGATCTTAACCTGTCTGTTGGTCCTTTTTGAGGTTACAATTGTCTAGCTAGAAAATGAGATCAGCACTGCCTTTGCTTTAAAGTGATGTATCCATGTCAGTGGGGGGAATGGAGAAGGGCTGCTCCCCCACTGTTTCTTGAACTCTGATATGAATTGCACAGCAAGGAAAATGAGAGATGTTTTTTGCTTAGGTAAGCATTCTCCAAGCAAATCTACACAGCAATGACATAGCTGTTTGCGTTCCTATAGGAAATTTTGTACACACTATCCCAGCTTTAGATTCAGTCCTGCAGTCCTGCATTCTGAAGGGCTCAGGACCAGACCCTTTGTAACTAGCTCAGCTCATTAATAGCTTGAATTTGATACAATACACATATTTAATTCATTTTTTCCCCTTTTGCTGCTTGCAGCAGTTAATACCTACAGTTCCTCAAGGGAAAGAAAGAAAAAGCTGCAAGAAACTTCCATGTTCTCTACAAGAGTGGATCATGTCATACAATTGCTTTTACTGTTATTTCTACATAGATGGCTATGCTATCTGTCACACAGTGAGGAATGAGGGCCTTAATTGGAGAAAAAATCGGAAAATCAAATCATTCTTTTCTTGGTGTTTCTTGAAATAATAGATTTTGTCAATGTTGCTCCACATTTACTTAAAAACTAAAATCTATCAGTCCTGTAATTAAACATCTAACTGAAGGGAGCAATATTTTACTGAAAACAAGTAAAAGATTTATTATGTTATGGAAAGCAGCAGTCTGGTAAGCAGAGCTGATGAGAGAGGAAAGTTTCTCTCTTTGGTCTACATCCAGTGGACTGAAAACATGACTCTCCCATTCAGTTTCTTTTTTTCATACTACTCTCTGCTACATACACTTCTCCCTTCCACCACGTACTTTTCATCACTCTTCAAAAAGAGACAGCCCAGACAGTCATCAGATGACATAATTTGCTACTTAAATCTTTGAGTAAATGGGTGACACAAACACCTAAAAAGCCCCACTCACATGGAAAAGATACTGTTTTCCTTGGTATCACACACCCACTGTAGGAGAGCACTGCTGTTCTCAACAGTTTGCAAACTGTCTGTTTTATGGAAGTTGTCTGGGTGTTATCTCTGACCTCTCAGACTAGGAAAGAGAGGCCAGGACGCAAGAAGTTGTCAAGCTATAGTTAAAGAGATGTGGGGCAAACCCACACAATTCTCTTACATTCCAACCAGCTGCCTGCCCCGCTCAGCTTTGCTCATGTGGTTGTTACATTCCTGTGCCATTCTCCAGAGTAATAGTGAAAAAATTTATTTGCAATCAAGTCATCTGATCAGGCTGGTGTGCTGGAGCATAATGTCAACACAAACAGTTATTATGGGGACATAATTAGTAGGCTTTTATGCAGAAAAATTACTGTAAAGGATTGATTGCTATTAACCTCAAAGACATAAGAAAATTTTTTTGGCTTTCGAATAGCCTCGACGACAGTTTCTGAGAACTGACATTCCCTTAGTTCTGAGTGACTGGACGCTGGTCTCATCAGACAGCTGATGCTCTCTTTTGCTTTCAGATCACTGAAAATAAAATGACCTATGATGAACAATCTGTTAATTGTCATTAATTTGTCCATTGGATGTTTTTCCCCTATATTTTCAATTGTCCATCTGCAAGTGTGCTGGCTAAGCTTAGCAGTCTGATTAATAGTTTCAGTAATTACGTCAAGGCCAAGAGACTCCTCTAAGTTTTCCATATTCAGCACTGAGAATTTGGTATTTTTAGCATGTGGCTGTTTGCTTAACTCATGTGGCATAGCTTCCTTATTCTAATTTAATGACCTGATATTTATAAGCAGAAGTTGTACGTGCTTCAGACGGGGGGACAGGCAGATAAGATGGCCAACAGCTGTTCCCTTTTGCTCTAAGATCTCAAGAGTAGTATAGCACAGGGACAGATAACAAACCAGAAAGTTCTTGGAGAAAAGGCAAAACTAGAGTTGTGAGCTGTCCCACAGGGGCTGTGTTTATTGTCCTTTTCCCAACATCAGATGGTTGTTGCAAAACTCTGGTGGCTGGCTCCATACCTCAGCTTGCTCTTGATGATGGCTTGCAGCAGGATCTTTTGGTTCAAGTGAAATATATAAGTGAAATAATGTTACAGTTTAAAATTAGAAGGGGCATTATTTTGCATCATCCACTTGTCTTTTTAAAAGGAAGGGTAAGTGCCTTTGGAGAGACATTAAGATCAAGTGCAGTTCCATGCTGCAGCTTGGGACAATGGTGGGCAGTACTAGAAACTACCTTTGGGGACGTTTTCATTTCTTACACCAGGACTGCCACTGCATCGGATAGAAATTGTGCTGCATCTCCTCCACCCAGGCAGCAACACAGGGTTCAGTCCACTCCAGAAGTAAAACCTGGCTGCTTGTGTGCATCTCAAGTAAAGTATGTGATCCCAAGACAGGTCTGGCTTCCCTGAGAAGATAATTTCCATCTTGTGGTTTCTTTGGCATCTGCCTGCTCCATCGCCCCTTTTCTTGAATGCTTTGGACCTGCAAAGCAAGCAAAGGGATTCCTGGCCTTTTTAAAAGTGTGGTTTGTCCTGTCCATCTTTTGCAATGGCATGTGCTTCTCCTGGCATTGATTGCATTTTGTCCCATTTCTCCATGGGAAAATTTTTAAAATTTTGTCCCATTTCTCCCATTTCAACCACTTTTCTGCTGGTTTAACACTGTTTTTTTTTATAGCACCTGCTGTCTTTTCTGCTCACTGTAGGACAGATGTTACTTTTATTCACTTTGAGTAGCACATTGTTGTTGAAGAAACGGTCCAGAGATGTTTGCCGTAACAACTGTTACACACTTCGAGCGATCCCCAGGTCTGGCATGAAATGTTAACAGAATGAAATGGTAACCAGTCTGAACAAAGATTGCAAAATCTTTCATGATCTCTGTCACCCACATTTCTTAGCATCTCTTCTCCCACACAAACAATCTGTTCACTCATGCTGAAAATACAGGGCAGCACATTTGAAAATGTGACTCAGTGACTTTTTTGCTGTTAGGCGGCAGACTACGGTCAGTTACTGAACTAACCAATGTGATGTGTTTTGAAGAAGCACTGGTCAGTGACATGGAAATAAGTATCACCTCCAGATACACCAACTGTTGTGCCTTGTCTGTTTAAAATTACTAGTGCTATCCGTTCTTATGTGCTTGGTTTTACATTGATTACCAAGTCAGAGTTCAAAGAGAAAAACTCAAGAAAAAGTTCCACTCAAGAAAAGACTTCTGACTGATGAGAAAAGTGAGTGATTTTCCCTTGAAGCATGAAATATAAGTAGTTTCTATATGTCAGCATATATAATTATATGTACTGGATAGGGGCATCAGTGATCTCTGCCTACATGGAGGTTCTTATGTTTCAAAAATATCTGACTCATAAAAGGACGACCAAAAAGAGCATGGGATATTCACAGGGCACCAAGGACCTGTAAATAGACAGAGAAATGTCTCAGCTATCATGGTTAGAGGAATTCTATTTAAGATGTGACTTCTAAAGAGTCTGTCCTTCATTTGGTTCACTTTGTCAGCAAAGAAAAGCTTATAAAAATCCATTGCTCTGCATCATAGTAAACAAAGGCAGAAGGAAGAATAAGTGGCTTCTGTCTAGTGTCGTGTTGGTGTCAAGGAGACCACAACCCAGGTGTCCCAACTCATGGGACAGCATAATGCTGACCATCATTCTACATGGAGCTTTTTAATTATTTTTTTTTCTAATTGGGTGGTGGGGGAAGGGTATTCATGTCATCCAGGACTGAATGAAAAATACAGGTATAATTACCAAGTGAGAAAAGCTAAATCGTCACCCATCAGACGATTGGTGTTTAATCCCTGGTATTATTTACTGTTCTTACTCACCTTCATGTCAGTGTTGCTTCTCTCTTCACCTGGAGGCCTTAACTCCTCCTTCCTCTGACAGGATGGACAATAGCCAGAGCAGTATAAATCAAAGCCTAGAATCAGGAAAATTAGAACAGATTGAAAGTGCCAGTTCCTCAAGAAGGAAAAGAAAGAAACAAGACCACGGGAGATCAGAAGAGTGATTGCAGCTTCATTACAAGGGCCACTGTACCATCAGAGCAGGTTATTGCCTGTCACAAGCTGTTTTATTTTCCAGCTCCTGACTAAGGCAGAGCTTGATCTGAAATAAGTGCCATCTATCCACTTACTCTATAAATCTCCTTGATGTACTCACATTTAATACTTACGGGTTTTCACATTTTTCAAGTAACATATGATTTTATTCTTATGCAGAAGAAGCAGCAGGAGAGATGCTCAGGCTACACAGAAGATCTTACTGGTCCATGCTGAGTTGGGACTGAGAGGAAATGAACTCAGCCATGTCAAAAGGCTGGATAAACTGTGGTGGGACTTCTATGCAGTTCACTCTCAATATAAACTGCTTCCTTAATCTGTGTCAGGTTAAAACAACAAATCATGAGAGTCGTCAAAATACTCAGGTACTCAAAGATCTTTCATGAATTTACTTAGCAGTTACAACAAACAAACAAACTTCTTCCCAGCAATTTCATAGTATCAAGTTTTTGGTAACAGAAGGGTTTCAACAGCATGTTGTTATTCAGATTCCAAAAGAGGATTAAAAAAATACCTGAAGCAGAAAGAGGTAAAGATGGTCACTGCCTCAATGCCAACTCTTTCTCTGTTAAGAACTTTCATTGAGAGCAGCTCCCCATACTGATTTTTGCTCTGGGAAAAAAAAAAAAAAGAAAAAATTATCTTTACAATAAATATTCTTTTTCTTTTAAAATAATGACTGATCTTTATATTAGCAACAGTTGTAATGGTTAGACCTTCCATATATATACCCAGGCATGTTATTTAGATGTTGTGTTTAGTCGTAACTATAGCAACATTTGTGATATAACTCACAAATTAATGGGAAGGCTTATCCTTCCTATGCTCTGTAAACAGCCAAGTGCTTTGGATTATACTTTTTGAGTAGCTGCAGTCTTTAAAACAGCCTCAGTGTCCTTAGCCTGAGGTAGAGTGGGTGTTTTGCTCCTGCTGACAGAGTTTTGAAACTGTCACTCTCATAAGAAGTCCCTCAGATGTAGGCAGGAGATTTGCGTGGTGGTGGTTTGTTTAAGAGGGGACTGCAGAACTGGACTCCTTAACTGGGAATGAGTAGTTATCTCTGCAAGAACAGCAACTGTCTCCAACAGTGAGGGAGCGATCCGACCCTGATTTCCCGCCTGCGTGTTGTAACTCTGCAGAGGAAGGCTGCTAATGACATGGCACAGGACTTACTATTTTTAGAAAATGCAGAATGTGAGTGTACATGTATGGACAGGAGAAAATCTGCCTGTATTCAGTATTGGCTCACTGCAAAAGCTGGTAAAGAACAAACTGGTTAGGTTAGTTATGCATTGGTGTCACTGCTCTTCACCGCTGCTGAAGTTTTGTTCTCTGGTCCCGTTAATCATCATGTTTTTAGTACATAGTTAGGCTTGGAAGACAAAATGTTCACTCTATGTTTTACAACAGGTTGTTAGAGATGAAAATGATGCTTTAATGAAGTGTCTCAGTGTGGCTTTTGATTAACATGTCATTGACTGGGTAATTGTCCTGAATGGACCAGTCTAAGCTGAAAGCTCATGGCAACAAAGGGAGTAAAAAAAATTCATCAGGTTTGCTTTATGTACCTGTGTCTCACCTGAGATGTGTTTTGATTCTCTACATGAAATTGAAGAGCAAGATTTCAGCTATGCTTACCTCTATTTAATGTCCAGATTTAGGACTAACTCCTACCATTTTAGTTCATCTTTTAACCCTTTCTCTTTATACTCCCTAATTAATTTTTAAGACTGACACCACAGTTGCCAGGAGCTTCCCATTTCAGACTCAGTCTTTTTTAAAAAGGTCTGTCTCTTTCATTTTCAGTCATTATAGTGTTTTGTTATGCATTAAACTTCCTTATTAGTATATCTATTAGAGAACTACTGCTGTCTCTAATTAAAGAAAGTTAGAGCAGAGGAGCTTTATTTATTTTCAGATAATGTCTTCTGTAAAAGCACTAGAAAATGCCTAATAGGAGAGGAAGATATAAAATAAACAGCTCAGACTGTCAAGTACTGCCATTTATTTGTATTAAAAACAATGAATGCCAAAAAATTACAGAAACTCAATAAGTTTATTACTTAATATATTTATTAAAGACTGCTCCTCCGTAAAATATTTGAAGTTTCATTAGCTAAAAATTCTAGTAGAAATGATCTGCCTGGATTAAAAAAAAAATAATAAAAATCTAATTGCTTCATTAGAAACAATGCATTTTCAATTTTTGGCCAGCTCATTGAAACCATTTGCTTGTAATTTCTTTCATTTTTAAAGACACATTTTAAAAACCTTGCTGATCTTTTTTGCTTAATATTCTTTTGACAATCCCAGCTCAGCAGTGTGCAAGGTGTATGTGGGGAAACCAAATACAATGCCAGATCAAATTAGTGGAGACAAAGAAGAAGAGAATAAGGACATATATGCCTTAGGAGATAATAGTAATTTTATGAAAATGTATTTGTTACTACTCTGATATAGCCCATTAAATACTAAAATTTTGACCTAAAAGCTAAGTATTTTTCTTGAGTAAAATAGAGTACATATTTTTTTGACTGTGTTCATTTACATGTGGAATGGCTTGCAATTTCTTATACAATAGGTAATTTTTTTTTTTTTTTTTTTTTTTGGTGAATGGGCTACTACGAGAATTTCTTAGAACAAACCGCATCTATTCGCCATAAATACACTTTCTGAACCTGAAAACACTTTTGCGTGCCTAACTTTGAACATAAATACTCTTTTGTGCCTTTTGCGGGATTGTTCATGTGTTTGGGCAAAGTGGGTATGTACAAGCTTGAAAGTAACCCGCGTTCCATCTTCTCTTCTTGACCTGCAGGGTGATTGCCTTATTACCAATATGACCATAATCATAAGTACTTCTGTAGGATGAAGCATGGTTTAAGAGTTGTTTGTGATTGCCTGACTGTATCAGGGCTTTAGCTACCAGCCGATTGCATTGAAGGTTAATTTTCTTCAAATTGTCACCACATGGAGGATGGGGGCCAGCATTATGGGATTGTGTTCTTCCAATAAATTTTCCTTTTTCGCATGTGCTCTAGCATGTGTAGACACCTGCTTATATCCTACCAAATTTAAACAACAATGCTCAACCAACGTTCTGCAATGGGGTTTTTGTGGGTGATGTATTTTAGACAGAGATACGAGCGAATACAGGAGAAAACAGAGCAGTCTGACAAAGCACCACTTGCACCATAGCTGGGAGGAGCTCATGGGCAGACAGGGTACTGATTTTGACAAATTATCAGTGAGAAATGGGACAAAATGCAATCAATACCAGCAGGAGCACTTGACATTGCAAAAGATGGACAGGAGAGACCACCAGGTTGGAGACAATAATGTTTCAACCATACATCTTGGCTAGAGGAAAGCCAAAGACATCCCCATAGGGTGGGAAGGATAAAATCCAATTAATAGCATTGCTGCTTTACTGTTTCTACTATCTCACTGGCTCTGGAATAGCAGGTGGGATCCAGGTGTAAGGGAGAGAGCCTGAAACAATCAACACCATGTCATCATGAAACAACTCAGACACAAAATGTATTTTCTGTTTGCAGCTGAAAGGAAGTCATTGTAGGATCCAGAGTAGGTCACTCATATTTATATCTAAAAAATTATACCTCCACATAAGTTATCTAGCTTTCACAATTTTTTAAACATGATTCCAAACCTCTCCATTCTGAGCTAAATGACTGACATCTTTCTTATTTTTACCGTATGCAAAAATGTATGAGAAAATAAACAAAAATATCAAAATGCTTCCCAATATCTGGCCATAGAGAATGTAATTTAAAGATTAATTAATGGGTTGAGAAGACACAGTTTGAGATCACCTTTGTATCTCTCCAACAAATTACAGGCAAACAAGTTGAATGAGAAATGAACGTCATTTCCAAACTATTCTAATTTTTTTAGGTAAATAGATTAAGGATGGAACTATACCAGTGCTTTGGGCCAAACTCTGAATCATCTCTTAAGTTCTGTTTAGCTGTCAGTCCTTCCTTCTTCCATTGTCTTCCTCTCTAGCCCACTTTTTTTTTTTTAGACTAGCTTACATTTTTGGCTGGGGTTTACGAAGTGATTGTATATGTTACGTAATTTACTAAAGCTTACCTTTTTTTTTTTTTTCTCCATTTCTTCTTTCTGTTACTTTAGTCTTTTATGGGTTTTTTTCCTTCCATCTTTTGCATTTTCCAGGAGCTTTTTTTTTTTTTTACACTCTCACACAGGTATTTTTCCTCTTTTTTCCCATCTCTGCTTTCTCTTCTCCACCTTCCTACCTCGTATCTTATTCCCTATAGACGTACATTCACCTGTAGTGAGTTCACAGAGTGAACGAGATGGCACGGTTCTGTCCTCTGATCCTTTGCAAGGTATGAGTGTTACAGAGGGAATCCTAAAACCAAGTGAACTAGCTAGCATTTTTTGCACAAGTCTGGTACTTGGTTTTTATTTTCTTTTTAATATATCCCGTTGAAAGAACAATACAAAATGTCTCTCCTTTTTTCTACCACCATTGAGGGTTTCAGTATTCGAACTCCTGTCACTCAGGGTGACTGAAACAAACCTATCCCAGGATTATTCATATCTTGGTTTCCAGTAAAGCTGCACCAGCTCTGTACATTATACCCCCTCCACCATACACACAGGTAGATGCTGGCAGAGAGTCCAGCCTCAAACCCATTGACATTACTAACCTCCACAGTGCTTGCATCAAGCTCAGCCCAGCATTTGCACAGCAGAAGTGCTGTGTTGGCAGTTTCTGTCAGAGCTCTTGCATTTGTATTTCTTTTAGAAATATCTGGATACAAGAAGAGGGTACAAGCAATCTGTCACACTATCAACTACTAATAACAGCAATTATTTCAGGGGCATCAGATGCAGATGAACAACCTTTTACTGCCTGCTTCCACCACCCTTACACCTGCAGACAACAATGCGCCAGCAGTGGCCACAATTGCAATAGTACAATGAACACTAAATTAGGCAGACTGGTAATTGCAGGCCACAGGGACTTCAAAGGGCTCCTACATTAAGCACTTCATGACGAGCGGCCAGTGAGCATTCTGAAGAGCAGCCAGTGGCTGGAACAAAAGTGGGAGCATAAGTGTGTCTTCTCCATTTGTGCCGTATTACCTTAGCAGAGCTTTTGAGTTGAGGTTATCTCCAGGCTCTCCGAACTGCCCAGATGAATTATACCCACCTGATGCTGCCGCTGTGAGCGTCTCTGTGTTAGCCTGCTTAGATCAATGACCTGATTGCTCAGAATGCGCTGCAGAGCAGAGCTGCAGAGTGTGATTTTTCCCCAGTCAAAGTCCCCTGTGGTGAACAGAAGCATCTCTCAGCTGTAGAGATGGGAGAAAAATTCTTGTCAAAGCCCAGGCTGCTCTGAAAATAAAAGAGAACAAGTTCTGTTCTTTATGGTTTTATCTATCATAGTCTTCATATTCTCTACAGCAAAAGATAATTTTTCTGTGTATTTATAAGCAGATATAAAACCAACCAACCAAACACTATGCCCCAACCAAAAAAAAAAACAAAACCAAACAACCCAAACTCACACATCTTCTTACTGTGTAGTTTCTTACTCTTTCTTTCTATTTTTCTCATTTTTATTCTGCATACATGTATGGATTTTTTTTTTTTAAGTTGACTGAAGAAGCTCCTGGAAGGCTTAGGAGAAGTAAAATGATTAATCTTAAAGCCTTGCTTTCTATTCACTTAGTGGTGTTCTTCAGAAGGAGAATTTGCTTTATTAATGTTAAGGGTTGAATAAAAATCTTTTTGTCAATCACCGTTGCTTGCAGCTAGCATCCAACAACAGTGGGAATGAGCCTTCCAGTTTACCCTGAAACTATTTAGGAAATAGTTTGTCTTACGATTGGAGAAGGAAAATTGTTTGCAAGATGACTGCAATCCGTGGGCAATATAAATGCCTGCACAGATTTACAGAGCCCTCTGCTGAGGAGAATAACTGTATGGTATGTCGGGAAATTACCTGACAGCTGGTAAATGGCACTTCTGTGTGACATGTATCCTGCTGTTTATTACAGCTAGAAGTCCAGAAAATGTCTTAAAGCCTGGGACAGCAGAAAGCCCTACAAGAGCAAGGATAGAAAAAAATACTTTGAAGGGTGTCTTGTTCCAGGACATTACCATGCCCATTTACCTGCTTTGTGACAAGATGCAAAATATTTCGTGGTACTGCTTAACTAACTCTGTGCTATGCAGTTCTTCCAGGAATTAACATGACAGTGGCAGAAGCGATGTACATCTGCTCTGGTTTCTGTGCTGGCGCACCGAACTGAGTTGCATTTTTAATATCTTGGTGATAATCCTATACTCTGTCAGGCTCTTCTACCTAGTTACCTCTGATGTGCAGAGTAGCCTGTTCCAAAACAGGCTACTTCTTGGGAGTTTTGGCAGTCAGAGAGGTTTCTATCCATTTAAGTTGAAAAAATCAGTTCTTCTAAAGCAATATTTCAACTAGTAGGAAGAGCAATCATCATTTTCTGAAAGCAAAAAGTAGTAAACAGCTCCTCTTCCAGGGTTTTGTTCTGTTGTTTTTTTTTCTTTTTGTCCTGCAACACATGGCAGCCCTTTAACGTAATTTTGTTTTCCCCATTTTAATCAGTTCATGCTTTAACTATGACATTTCTTTGCCTGCCTGTCTTTTCCTTTTTGCTTTTAGATAAAATTATTACAAACTGGAAAAGCTAAAAGAAGAACATACCAAATCAAAGTTGGATTTCCATTTAAGTCTCTAAACAAGACCATCTCTAAATAAGAACATCCTGCTGCAGATACTTCTCTTTTGAAAGTACAACTTTCCCTTCAGACAAATGTCTAATTTTCTGCTTAGCTGGGTCAGTATCATTAAGAAGATAAAAGATCATTATACTCTACACACACGTTTTTAATTTAAAGACTTCTGCAGTAAGCTACATGTGTTTTTTACTGGGTAGGACTGCTCCCCCCTGGATTGTTCTTTCTGCTTTAATTCTTTGCAATCTGTCTTGAATTATGTGTAGCAGACTTACAGAAATTATAAGTTTTCAGGCACAGGCAAAGCAGCACTTCTCCCTGAAAGTTACCCTAATTTCCTGAGCTTGGCATTACAGCAGAATCACAAGGCTGTGACACAAGAGAGTGATACTTAGTCTCTTACTTCCTCTTACCCCGCAAATTTCTTTCTGTCATCATGATTGTTTGCCCAGTTAAACCAAGAAGCAATCAGACAAACATCAAAAGTAGCATAAGGAACAAAACTCCAAAACTGTTTATCAAAATCCTGCTGTTAAAGCCACTTGTTCTTCAGGCAAGCTCGTGTCTTTATGTAAAAGATAGTGTTGAATTCTTAATAGGTTCTTGTGAAAGCCCTGGTTGTTCTGAGACCATGGCTATGCTCCTGTGAAAAATTGTCCTCCACGTGTGAGGGCTAATGTCCTAGCTAAACCACAGTTATGAAACACACAATTTCTATAAGAGCCTTATGAAAAAGGACTACTGCCAGGCTTTGATCACACAATGGATAGAGTACAGTTTGTTTAAGCACCACGTGACTATCTCAAATCTGAAGTTCAGCCTTTTAGTGCACAAAATGGCTTGTGCTGTGCTTGAGATTTTTCTGTACATAGACGGCTCTTTCTCTGGCATTAAGCAAATGACAGGAACATTGAAGAGTGAGCTGACAAGGAGTTAAAAATTGTAATGTGAAAGGTAATATCTTGAAAATGCCAGGGGTACCAGAGTGTTCCTTGCACCACTCAATCAAGATTAAACATCCCAAGTTTCTCATAGGAAAAGTTAAACTCATCAAAGAGGCAAATTTTTCTAGCTGCCCCCCCATTTGTTTTCAATATGTGAAGATACAGCTGGTTAGAGTTTTTCCCAAAGAGTTGTCTAAGTCCCTAACGGAAATGATCACCCAAGGGCAGGGGTTGGATAGTCTTTTAGATGCAAACAGGTAGTCGCTTATTTTGCAAACGAATTCTTCTGGTGGCTGAAGCCTCTGACTTTCCTGTGGATAACCATCGTGCTGTTAATACTTTAGAATACTGCCTTGTGTAAAACTCTTCAGGATCCAAATTGTCTTCACTCTTTTTATGGATATATCTGATGAGCAATTGCTTCACAATGATGATGTCTTTAATTACACATCCCGGCGTGGATAGAATAATTTCTGACCTCTCTTTTCACTCAGTTTCTGCCAGAGTGTTGCCAGATAGCTGCTTCATTTTATGACAATTAAAGCAATTGCAGTAAACCATTCATCATTTCAGTATTGGTTATAACTGTTTGATGGAAAAGGGTGTGTGGCAGTATGTGGGGGAGGATAGTCTGCATGGTCAGTTGCTAAGATATTGGATAATGTCAAAATCATGTCTGAAGTGATGGATTGTGCTGTCCCTTAAAAAGATATTAGCTGCCTGCTGGCCTTTATTTGTCTTCAGAAAAATGGTGGCCCTTATAAGAATCATTTCATTTTTGACATACTGCAAAAACCATATGACTCAGCAGAGCAAAATCCCCTCTAGATACAATGTTCATCAGCAACTATTCATTAGTTCAATAGTACACAGTATACAGTTCACATCAAATAAATTCTGCCTGGCTTTGCCCATTAGGTAGAAATCTCAGGTCACGAGCGGTCGTCATGGGTGAAATCTTGTTTCCACAGAGGTCAAAGTAGATCTGCTTTTACTTCTGGTCATCAGAAAACTTCATCTTATGCCTTTGTGGACAAGTAGCATTAGACATCATCTTACTCCAAATTAAAAAGAACCGTTAACTTCACATTGACTAGTAACTTCACATAAGCAGGAAAAGCCTTGACTTCGCAGAGCTTTCATCTTGTACGTAGGAACTTTCACTTCTGAAATGATGATAGAAATTACTATCTCGCAGAACTTTCATCTTGCCTGAATTTCCTCATGTTACTAGAGATAATTACAGGAAAGTCTTCAGTAGCATTTTAGGGAAGCCTATGAGGCTGATTTTCCCACAGCTGCCCAGGGAGCTGGTGGAGTCCCCATCCCTGGAAGTGTTTAAAAGACGTGTAGCTGTGGTGCTGCGGGACATGGTTTAGGGATTCTGGCAGTGCAGGGTGAACGGTTGGACTCAATGATCTTAAAGGTCTCTTCCAACCAAAATGATTCAGTGAAATGATTCTGACATTTTGGGAGTCTCTTGCTTTCACAGCTTTGAGTTGGAGCTGTTAGAGCTCAATACTTCCAAAATTGATGTTAGATTATGTTTAGTCAGGCACTACCAGAAATGGTTTACATTTTCATGTTATCTATCACCTCAAGGGAATAATAAAATATATTATGGATTGATTTGACTTCAGTACACTGAAAACTCCCTACTGCATTGTATTCAGTACACTTCTGGGCTGAAACATTCCAGCTGGTTCAGAGTATTTAGCAGAATTACATGTCATCAAAGGATAGGAAATAGAGTGCGTTATTCCATTGCAATGCCAGGTAGAATTTTAAATATTGGAATTTAATTACCCAAGTCATATTAGGGTAGCAGTTTTCTATCTCCTTTAATCCAGCTCATTAACATTTGAGAGAAGAGACTTCTGAATCAAGCACAATTGCTGGTAATTAACTGCTGGTGATACCAGTGGTCTCTGGAGGCAGTTTTATCCGACCCTTCTAATGTTAAAAGAGAAAGACCCAAAACCAGAACCGTTCAAAGGAAGAAATCAGTAAGAAAAGAAAATCTACTTTGAAGATCGTCTTTCACATAACTTCAAATCAGTTACTGAAAGACTTTGCAATAGCATACAGCTGAGCCCTATTATTTTGCAGTCAATAATATTTTTCACCATTATAACAGTAAATCAGCAAATTCTGCTTAATATTGGAGATGGACAGTGATCAGTCAGCCAGAAGTAACTATATATAATTAGCCATATTAAATAAAAAACCTTGAAGCAGATCTCCAGCCAGGATGCTTGACACGAAGAGAACCAAAATCTTAATATTTTCTGAATCCTGTTCCCAAGAAAGAATATTTCAAGATTTTTATTGGCACATTCATCAGTCTGTTCTGTTGTTGACACTCAGGAAATTCTTAAAAAACTTCTTCTGGTGGTGCATTGGAATTTATTGTTATAGCGATAATATCATATAGGAGAGTAAATGAATGGAACATCAATTACCTTTCCACAGTACTATGGTATCTTGCTGTCTGTCATCACTGCAGCATATCTGAGGTATAGATTTACAATACTACAAGAGCAGTGAAGGAGGCAGGAGAGGTAAATGAAAATGAAAAGAGCATTGGAAGGTGGGACAACAAGTTTAATCTTAATCTGTTTTTCTCTTTCCC
>NW_010397805.1:11264-20978 GCF_000710305.1 Buceros rhinoceros silvestris | reverse complement strand
CTAGGACCTTAAGGTGGCTCCCTCTGTCATCATTCTTTAAAGATTTTCTCATGTCACTTGCTTTAGTAAAACATTGTTCAGATTCATCCTTGCTGGAGACGAAACAGAGAAATCTACAGTGTCATTACACAGTGAAGTGATCAAAGGGCTGGTGATGCCTTGTAGGAAACTTTCAGAAATACACAGTCTTCTGATGTAGTTGATCTATAAGATACTGTGTCTTTTATTTATTTTTTTTCTTGCAGTTAGGTTCTGCCACATCTTTTTCATTCTGAGAAGAGCTATTCTTTCCATCAGACTCATGTGTTTCTGTGGGTTTAGTTAGCAACAGTCCACATAACCAGCTGGGCTTCTTGAAGAATAACGTCTTAGTAAGCAGGAATCACATACATTTCTGTACAGCAACTCAGGAAGTAATGTACTATTTGCTATATAACTGACTATATATCATCAACATAATTTGAATTACTGTGCCTATGTTTGCTTGAAATCACTATTGGCAAGTGCATTAAATCAGTGAATAATTCATTTATTCTTTCTTCTTACATTCATTATTTGCCCCGGCCGTGGCATCGTAAGAGTCTCTGCTGCAACTGAAATGACCTTGTAATTTCAAATGAGGAGTAAGCAGCAAGAACAGACACACATCCCTTAAACCCCTCAGCTTAAGCTCATGTATTTTGTCTCTGGGCAAATATTCATTGCAATACATTCCAGAAGAAAATAAACACCAAACGCACCCATTGTACAAAGTTCTCCAAAACAAACACTTTAGAGACATGCATGTGAGGCATCTTTATAGGGATGCACTGCAAGATGAAGAAATAAAATTTCTTTCCCTCAAGTAGTGCTTTCTTAACACAGTGTAGTTTTCAAACTGAATTGTCACGGGCATCTCTTTATATGTTTTTAGAAACATGTATCATATGTGTCAATACTAAATATTAGATCCTGATTTCTTGTAATGATAATGTAACATCCTGTTCTACAACTCTAGAAGAAGATATCTAGTAAAAGATATCTTTTACTCTGCTGTTGAACAGGAGCCTAATGGGTTGCAAGGTTTCTTCTTAAGCTTCTCCTCAGTTATCCAGATTTTTACAGAGAGTTGAAGCAGAGTGTCTTCTTTCCTGTGACAGGTTTTGCGGCATGCACGAGGAGTCTGGTCTCTACCCACCAGGAAATGCTGTCATGTGTTCTCGTTATATACCAGTAGTGAATAATTACTGCTTTCTTCCCCCCCAAAAAAGAAAAGAGAGATGATTTGAGTCACAGAAAAATGAATGGCCAACCTACCTGCCAGCTTACAGCTTTCATGGCTTTATAGTGCCTGCTTTTCTATGTACAGTTGGTGTTTGTGTACAGATGCACAATTTATTCTAAGACTACCTCTCAAGGTTTGCCTCTCCACTCACGTATCCATAACTTCAGAAGATACCTGTGAGGCATGAAGTCTCCAGAGATTATCCCTTGGAGTTACTTCCCCCACACCCCCACCTCTTTTTTTTTTTTTGCATTACCTTTCACTCATTAAAAAAAAAAAAGGAAAAATAAAGAAGAAAAGACAAGCACAGATTAAACAGATTGCCTTTGCACAGGCACTGAAAAATTAAGACACCTAGGCTGCAAATCAGTAGGGGATATGAGTTCCAAAATAGATACCTATTTATTCAAAATGTTCTGCTATCACTCCCCAGTGGAGCAAGCTAAAGACTCTTTCCAAGAATGTATCATCAGACTATTTTTAATTAACACATTGGTCAGCCGTTTGCATAAAATAGTAATGTGGCATTTATTCTTTCTGTGAACCCCAGCATACCCATCTGTAAAATGCATAGCATGTTGTAAAATTCATATAATACCTTGCAGGTGTTTTGTAATGGTAAGCTAATTAATGTCAAGCGGTCAACTGAAATTTGCTCTTTAAGTGAAATGAATTTATCTAAACCTTCACAGGAAGAAGATTTCTTAATACTTTTTCATAAAGTTCCTACAGTCATCATGCTGACCATTTATTACTTATACATCAAAACCAAACCATAGGAGAGCCAGAAAGCTTGAAAATAATAGCCAGAGGTTGTAAGAGAGGTCTCATTAAGGACACAAAAGTGAAGTGCAGAGTAAGTGAAACCAAAAAAGCGTTTACAACATTGTACTTGCATATTTGACAATGGTAGGAAATTATATTGGAAGATCATCACCACTTCGCCATTGATCTAATTTAATCTAATCAAATGCTGAATCCGATCAAATGCTGAAATGAAAGGTATGCATCACCTCTTGTCCACGTTTATGAAACTGTGAAGTGGTGGAAAGGGGTAGTAAAAGAAACAAAGTAACTTGTCTGTTTTAGAAGAAATCGTAAAAGATTCAGCAATTCCTGGACTCTTCCCACACACTGAGGATGAAGAGGAGCTCCCCCACCCACTGGAGGCCGTGCTGTCTTCATAAGTTCATGGTTCGACACCATGGATCTCCAGGTGGGTCAAGATTATAGAGATACACCAACCTGGAGGACTCCATGCTGTTGAGCTGTTCATAAGCAGCGGAAGCCGATAAACTCTTCTCAGCTACCAGGTTATTTTCCTTGTCTCTCTCTGGAGCTCTTCTGACTTCATTGTTTGCATTAACTTTGGAGGAAATTACCAATGGAGAAAACCAAAAACCTTCCACAACTGCTGAGAAGGAGCAAACCATCTCTCTACCGGGGACTAAAGCACCAGCAATACCGATACACTGCTAAGGAGATTTCCAGGTTGTTACCAGATGTATGCACATGTATGTACTTGCTTCTGAGGTGGATTTTCTTACACCTTTCTGTGAATGCTGTAAATTCCCATTCATTGTCAAAGACAGAGGCTAAATAGGCAAATGTCTTCTGCAAAGATGTTAAAATACCAAGTGGATAGCTCTTTAAAGCAAAGAAATCAGGCATGTTCTGAAAGGGTATGCCTACACTATCAAAAACTCAAGGATATGAGCTCATTCTCAAACAGTCCATCTACCTTCCATCTACCTGCAGAGATGTTAACAGCTCTGGATTTAGGTTCTTTTATGACTTTTCTGAAGGAGGAGAGCCTGAGCCCATTCCCAACCACTGAGTGAACCCAAACTCTTGTTTTAGTGATAGGCTGTGGTGGGGCAGAGCATGTTATGCTCCCACAGCATCAGCAGATATGTGAAATACAACTTTTTCCATGTACAGTGTGGACATTCGAGCTATAAATACCAGCATGGATGGAAAGCTTTGAAGTCTGCTTTGAGCTCTCTTTCACCTGAAAGTGTAGACATACCTATAGAGGACCATGTCTTCTGCCTGATATTAAATAGTTATGTGCATTGGTATAATTCCATATAGAGTTCTGTTGTTCTCTTAGGTAAAGACAAGTCTTGTCACACTGGAAGAGGGGAATTACTTCAGAGCAGTAGGCAGCTGCGCAGGTCAACGACCTTGGTGCTACTGGGTCACTCATTTGTTTCACCTGAGAGCACTAAGGCTCTTCAAGGAGGTTAATAATGAACCACTGGAAATCAGTTTTGTTATCAGGAATTGTCAGGCCATTGCTTACCAGATTTATTTACATTTGGTATTTACTCTACAGGATTTCTATTTGAGGGTTGAGTAGAAGTTGGCAGTGAACAGACTTGAGAAAGAACTCTATAAAGCTGGATGTATCCTTATGCATGATGAACTGAACTGTAATTTAAATACATCTGGGCTGCCACTGATGAGCAATGGAAAAGTGATGGAATTTTCACAGAATTCTTTTGCTTTCCATAAGGCTTGTCTCTTTTCTTGACATTAAAAAAAAAAAAGTTAAAAGAAAGAGAAAGAAAGAATCCTTTGGGGAATAAAATGACTTTTGGAGATGAACATTGCATCTGTATTGTACAGTATTGATTGTGACATGGCTGAGAGTTACGTAGAATTACAAGCTCCCTTGTTCTCTGTTTCACTAAGGCCGTTCCATGTGTCATGAATTGATATGGGACCCACAGCTGAGTGGTCATTTGTTTCATTCTTTTGCTCAAGCCCTTAAAACTGTTGGCAATGATTGGGAAGAGGGGGAGCTTATAACTAGGGAGAGTGGACACAGTGTGCCCTTTTAGCACACTGCTGAGGTGACATGGGGGCAACAGCCCTCTCCAAAGGAATCTGCAGTAGTACCACTTGCCAGCAGCAGAGAGCAAGGAAGCATACGGGGTATCATTTTTTTGCTGGTGACCTAATGTCATAAAAGAAACTTTTTGTATTCCAAAGTGGCCAGGAGTTACCAGATCGTTATTACTAAGAAGAACATTTTTAAGCAGGAACGAAAGAATGCTCCCCCTTATTCCAAAGAGCTTTGTGGTGTAGTGTGTTAAATTATGGCTAAGTAGATTGTGCTTAAACAGATCTCTAATGTTTTTGAAAATATTTTTCACCCAGTAACATATCTTTCATTGTCCTCAAACAACTCCTGGATCAGAGTGGGACCTTGCTGAGGCTGATGGGTACCTGTCTGTACCCATCTGTCTAGATATGCCCAGCGAGAACAGGGTGTAATCATTATCCCTGGTTTTCCTTTGCCTTCTGAAGAAGAAAATATACTTCTATTCCCTCGGGTTCCTTTAAGAAACTTTGCACTAACTTTTATGGGTTTAGGGCTTTTTTTGCTTATTTATGACTTTTATTTTTAGACTGCGTTTGGTGCTGAATTACAATACGCCATAAAGCTGCTTATTCACGTTATAGCTGTAGCTTTAACTCCAGTTACTCTCTGTCTCATTGCAACAGTTTTTTAAAAATGTATTTATGTATGATTACATTTTGAACCAAAGGAGGAAAAAAAAAGGGACCATTTTCATTGTTTATGAAATTTCATGGCATATGGATATTTGTTAGAGGGTTAAGTAGTTCCAGCTGGTGTGTTCAGTCTGCAAAGTGTAAGGCGTTCTGCAAAGTGTAAGGCGTACTGCAAACTGGCTAATCAAGTTGCCCTTTTCAACCTGCTGATTTTATAAGGGTTATAAATCTATCCTTTCCATTCTGGTATGGCTGGATAAACAATGTAGCACGTGTTTGAAACTGCTCCATATAAAACCGAGTACAATTAACTGCAAAAACTGATCCATCAGACTAATCCAGTTTAATATGGCAAGGGGGATGCTTCTAAATCTATTCAGCATAGTGCAAATTAACAGAGGTTAGAATTCACTTTTTCCCTTCCCTCCTTTCATCATAACACATGGAAATAAAAAGGAGTAGAGACAAGTGAAGAAAATGACATCTTCTAGTATGTAAGCTAATAGGGTGCAGGTTTTAAATTATGCCATCATCACCACAGCAAGGGTTGTGGTGTTTCCTCACTAGAAACACAAGCCACTTAATATTTAGGACAGCAATGCATAAATCTTTACACAGTGTTAAGGTTTCATCTAGTATTAGATGGCCCCTTTGTGATTCCTTTCTACAAATATCAGGTATGAACTCAGCACCTCCTCAGGGCTGGGAATCTCCCCAGATCAGCCTTGCTGAAGATTATCCTTCACCAACCATCTTTTAAAATAAAATATTTTGGTTATTCTTAATTCCTTCCAGATATTGGGATGTTTTGATAGAGCAGAATGAGGACTGGAAAATAACTTTCTTTCTAAATATCAGATGCTAACATTACTTGATTCATAGAACTGGGATTTTAAGGGAGAAAAAAAACCAAAAAAGAACCAACATTTGAGTCATGTTAAGATTACAGCATCTGGCAGTACTAGATTTTGTATCTGATTTATAGAGGGATTTTTTCCTACTGGATTATTACTCTCATTTTCAGAGAAAAACAAACAAACAGAAACCAAAACCAAAACCAAAACACTTAACAACCAAAACCATAAATAAAGAGGAGTTGTCATTAATGATTTCTTCTCCCAGCTGGAGCTGCTGAGATTAAAATTCTGTTTGTTGTTCAATATTACTTTATTGGATAAGGAAATCAACACTCTTTTGAAGGACTTCAGTAAGATGAAAACCGGTTTTAAAAAGGAACAGAATCTATTCACAAGTTGGAATATTGCTCTCCATTTCTTGCTATATTTGCATGAAGGATGTAGGCATCTCATTGCTGCATTTTCTGCTCAGAGATTAGAAACTGCGACCATCACACATGTTCCTTCCTACTCCTTATTACAGCATCAGTGATGCAGGTTGTTTCTTTGAGGGCTAGGACATAGGAGAAGCGCTGCACTGAAGTCCCAGCGTCAGCTAGTATCAGGTCACTCAAGCTTATGCTGCTTGCTTCCTTCTTGAAGATGTACAGGAGGTGCTTTCTTGGTCCTCTACATCAAAGATCTTCATTATCAGCAGGTGCTTTTGATGGGTAGCGGGGAAGCAATATCGTTACCAATGCCATGAAGGAGCAGCAGAACATAAGTCTACATAGTTAACATCGTCTTAGCCTAAACTGTGAAAAAGGCACTTCTTGATACACATTTTGTAGGTGTCCTTGAAGACTTCTGCTTCATTTACTGACCAAACCAAGATTTTCTATTGTTAGCAATGCAGAGCTATTACAATCTGAGAGAACAAGCTGCGTTTTGTTCTGATGTATGTACCATCAGCAAAATTGCCAGCTATGTCTTGATCACTGCACTTTTATCACAGATTTTAGATGTGAGGCTGGGTTTGCAGGGGTTGTAGGAGCTCAGATTGTCTTTTCACTTGTGCACTGGGCAAATATGTCACAGAAATCTACATAAGCCAGCAAACAAGGATTAGAACCCTCCTCAACACTTCTACAGTGTGGCTTTTGTGGTTACTACTGATTTTTGGAGTAAGGGTAAAAAAAATTCCATTATTACTCTGTTTTGTTTCCAGAACTCCATTCCATCTCATTTCCACCAGCTGTGAGTTCTGTCTCACACACATAATGGAGAGAAGGAAGTAATACTTCTAGCTTGAAAGCTCTCTAATCACAGGCTAGAGGACTGACATTTTACCTAACAATATCCAAAGTAATCTATGTGCTTTAAGAGCCCTTGCTAATGTCAAAGAAAGCTAATAATAGCTTTACTATTTAGTAACCACCGAGACTTTCGTAATGCAGTTGAGATGGTATCACCTCTTCGTAGTAGGAAGATCCACAAGTGAAATCTACTCAGTCCATTGAGGTACTCTGGTTTAACACTGGAGGTGCAACTTCTCCCTGTTAGGTTTCAGTCTACTTATGAGTTCGGCTTCTAATCTACGAGGTCTGGTTAGGGTTTCTGTATAGTAACGGAACATCCCCTTGGGGAATTAATTCCTTCCCATGGTGGGGCTAAGGAAGAAGTTATGAATTCCTATCTAGGGCATTTCTGTGCTGTCCTTTACTGTAGAGGGATCCCAGATAAGTAGCTTTGATAAGTTATCTAACTTTCAGAGCACTGAAATCAGGCATAGAGTATCTCATTGAAGAAGGAGGAAAATAAGTTCTGAAGTCTGTTTTGCATGTTGTCTTCTCTTTCTAGCCTCAAAGCCCGATGAGCATTTGTTTCAACTGGAAAAAGGTAACTTCCCACAGCCGTTAACATAAGCCTTGTGGTGAAGTATGAAGAGAAAGTAATGATGGGCAGAATATCCTAGTGACAGAGACCTACTGGTGGTTATAGTTCAACAAAGAGTGAACAGGCAGTTCAGCTATCAACAGACCAAAATGGTATTTTGCACAGCAGTTTGGAGGGTGAGATAAGATACTTGAAATCTGAACTATGACCTATATGCTCTCTTTTGTTCTGGACACCCTCAAAAGGCCTTGGATCGAGCCAGGGTGCAGATGATAGCATGACTGCCTGGAGTGCAGAGCGTGAGGAAATAACAGGGCATGTTTTCTTGCAACTTGGTTGTTTCTAATGGACTGTCCCTGCTGACATCTAAAGGTCTCCTTACTTCAGAAAGCAATAGATTTTGACAGGAGTGGAGATAATAACTGGTCCACCTCCAACAAACCCCTGCCTTAAAGATCTCTGTGCTTGCCTACTCAAGAGACATAGCAAACTGTTTTGGAAGTAAATATGGATTATAAGGGTCTTCTTCGCAAGCATCTATGAGGAGTTATTTTTGTCTGGATATTAGGATGAAGGTGTACCATTTTAGGCGATGAATGTGGCTTCTCAAGGGAGGCTTGTCCTGCCTAACTGATTAGATGCTGAGGAGGACCTGGCTTCTAGGCAGAAAATGAGGATGGTCAGCTGAAGCTGCTATCTTCAGATAGGTTTGAGTGCTCCTATAGGATATTGTCAAGGAGACAGAGGTGTTCAGGTGATGTGCAGGAAGTGCATCTTTCCCTTAGTACTTGAAAGAAGAGATTGTGTTTGTTCTTCTCCCTTCCGACCTTGTTTGTTGAGACTTTAGATTGTGCTGTGGAAGTTTTGGGCACCCGATTTGTTGATTTCAGCAGAGATTTACCAATAGGGCAAGGTGTTTATCTGAAGAACTTATTCTGCATTTGCACTGCAGCAAGCACTTTGGTAGCCTCTGCTTTTGAAAAAGAAAATGTTTATTGTCTGGGACGCTGAGCCTGGAACATATACTAACCTCCAGCACCATGTAATTACAACACACAGATAAAGCTACTTCTGTGTATGTTTTTTTCTAACAAATAAAGGTATGCCCAAAATTGTCTTACTTAATTCCTGTTTAATTAATGGTCCCACTACAGGATAATTCAAAGTTCCCAAGAAAATTGCCCTTTTACTGGATGCTGAACCAACAGTCAGTTCCAGCTCAGCTCCAGACAGCTTAATTCCCCTGACATTAAAGCTCCACAAATAAATTATTTTCAGAAATAAGCAGATAACCAATGTCCCACTGAGATACTGCTGTCAATGATCTTAGTCCCCCTTTCTAACTTAATGTTTCCTGCCTCTGAGATGCTTAATGTGAAAACTGATCCTCTGGAGAGAAGAAATGTTGTGGAATTTTTTTTACTTCTTTTTCTAACTCACGTTATTTTATAAAGAAGACATGCTGCAGTTGCACTGTTTATCAACCACAATTATATTTACCTATGTATAAAACACTCAGATGTCTCAAAGGGTTTCTTTACCCCGCAGAGAAACTAGATTTCAAACTACTGAATTTTTTAAATTTTTGTCACATATTAATTTAAAAATAAATGAATCCAAGCAGGCTTGCAGGCAATGAAGTTTGATTTCTAACTTTATTTTTTCTCATTCCAGGCAAAAAACCACAATGAATGAGACATTTTCTCCCTTGAGATGTTTATAGGTTTCAAAAAACATGATTAAATTAAGCCAGTAGTTTGTGTAGTTCCATTTTTATCTACCTCTTCTCTTGAATCAGCAAGAGTTTGCCTCGGTGATGAAATTTCAGATTGCCTTTTCTCCATGTGGCTTTAGGTTATGCCAAAATTAAATTGCAGTAATACAAACTATCGAAGCATTATGAAAGCCTAAAAAATGCCACCTTCTGCATACTCCATAATAGGTGAGTTCTGTATTACAAAGCCAGACAGATTTAATTTTATACAGTAGTTAAGTCCCATGCCATATCTTTATGTATGTGTACTGGCAGTTTCTGGAGCGTAGAGTTTTTCTCCTGCTGTGAAGGATTGCTTTGAACTCCTAATTCTCCTGATAGCCTTTCTGAAATGGACATATATTTGAATGTAATGCCCAGCTGAATGTGTTTTCAGATGTTCTGCCAGCAAAGAACTGAATCCTATAAAAGCACTATGAGGA
>NW_010397805.1:0-11105 GCF_000710305.1 Buceros rhinoceros silvestris | reverse complement strand
CTGGTCTACTCTGAGGTCACTCTTTTTTGTTGCCATGCAATGTGCCATTTTACAAGAACTGACATTTGGCTTCCAAATCCACAGATTCCAAAGATCTGTGCAGGAAGTGTTACGTTATCTCCTTTTACTCTTTGACCCATTTAATTATTTATTTGATCTGGTTAATATTACTAAGGGGTCCGAGTAGAAGTACAAAGTATCTTGATTTAGAAAACATAAATAGATAAATGCTTGTATTTTAAGATTGTATGTAAAGATAAATGATTGTAAGTAGAAATCACATTAAATCAGAAGGCACTATAGCTTTAGTCAGCCCTAATGTCAGAGAATCAGCAACTGTTACGTGACACAGCTCCATTAGAGTCAGTAGAAGGGCAATTTGCTGTAGCCAAGAAACTATCCCGTAATATTTCCAGCAGCCCAGAAACTACAGGGAACTCTGTGCAGAGAATTCATCTTCCAATGACTGCACATCATTTAAGTCACCTTTTAGAAGATGCATACAAGTAACTTTCTTAGATTGTGTCAGTGATATGGGTAACAAACTTGATCATACCCACACCAGAAATATTTTTTTTATTCTGTTGTCCTCACTTTTACAGCCACCACTATAACCACATCTTCAGGCCTTCTACCACTGGTTGCTCCAATTTATCCTTCCTGAGCTCATTCCAGAATTTTCTAGGAAGAGAGGTGCTTGCAGATGGTGTTACATAGATACACTGATACTGTGAAAAAAACCTCTTTGCTTTTTCCCATGTGTTCTTGTTATATGAGAGAACCTTCTTCTTCATATGGAAAATTTACTGGTTTTTATATAATTTAGCCCACTCTGATACGGATCAGTATTGTTGTTTTGTGCACTCAGACACTTACTGTACTAAAATAATGTGTGAGTTCGTTAGTCATCCTTAAGAATGCCAAACCGGCTCAGTAAGGTAAAGCTGAAAATCACAGTGAGTAAAAACAGAAAAGAGCTATTAAACCACCCATTGGTGTATGCCTCTTCTCTTTCAGTGTTTTCTGGCAAGCATTTTAATAGTGTCATGATTAGACCTTTTGGAAATTGTGTCAGTGGTGCTAAAAGGACTTATGACACTTTTCCTCTTCCTCCCTGGAAGCAATAGCAAGGCTATCTTGATTATCCTTGATAGATGTTTGTATAACCTGATATTTAAGACCTCCATGTGTGGAGATGCTACAGAACTCTTTTGGTACACTGATCCAGCGTTTAACTCTCCTTTTAGCTAGAACCGTTTCCTAGTGAGGAACCAAAATCTCTTTTGCTGCAGGTCAGAGTAATTATTCCTTGTGCTGTTGCTTATGAGTGTCAAGAACAGTTTGTCACCCCTTGAAACAGCCTTCTGAAATCAAAGCTTCTCCAGAATAAAAAAAATCCAGTTCTCCCAACTTTCTCTCTATTGCATGATTTCTCAACCTCTGATCAGTTTAATTCTACTGTCCTCGACCTCTGGTAATATATCTATGCATTTCTGAAGATGATGAAGGCGATGTGCTAAACAGAATGCAGTATTCCAGCTGAGTACTCACTATTGTAAAACACTGGAATATTTATTTTCCTCAATTTGCAGATTTACGCATTTTATAATCATATTATCTTTTCATAGCAACATTGCGTGTTGGGTCTCGCTAATATACAGATCTTCTCTGCAAGCACTTTAGTCTCCATCTTGTGTTTGTCCATCTAACTTTCACTTCCTTTATGTAACACTTCATTCTTGCCTCTATTACATTTTATTTTATTATTTTTTTTCCCTCAGTGTACTGGATCATTCGAAATTCTGTCCTTTATGCCAGGTGCTTATCATTCTCACCCACATACTAACACTGGCAAAGTTTGTGAGTGATCAGTTCTAGTTAACATACTCACAGATTTTGGGGAGAGATGTTGTCATTTTTGTGGAGCGCTCTGTAGTTTGTCTCCAGCTGGCCCACTAAAAGAAATATCCTAGTCCACATTGTGGTTTCATCACAGTTCTGTGGGAGGGCTATTGCTGCATTTTGCTTGGTAAATGACCTTTCTGAGTGTTAACTTACACTATTCCTTGGTGTCTATACTGCAGTGCAGCTTGCAATCTCATTAATGTTCCTTACTGCTCAGGACCCTCTCATATACTCCTTTTCTTGTTTTCATTGCATATTTGTGCTCTTCTTCAAAATCGATATAGCTTTTCTCCTGCTCTGGTTCCAAATCTCCTGAAAACCCAAATCGTGAAGATAACCCCCTGAAGACAGTGTTTAAGGAGACATTTAGTGGTAATCCTGGTAAATGGTAATGCATCAGATTGCACAGCTAAGGGGAAAATAACTCTTCTTCTCCTCTCCTCTCGTTCCTGTGGTAAAGTGCACTCATGAGGACAAACAACAAAAGCAGGTGTCATTGTGCAATGTATTCCATCAATATCCTGGCCACTGCCAGTTCTAGAGATATATTCCTAAAATCTGACTTGTAATTTTAAGCATTTTTTTGAATGCGTGCTTAAGTGCTTTCCCAAATCAGAGCTCAAGCACATCTGTATTACTTTTCCATCTGCTCTATTATTTCCTGTAATATATTAGTACTGTTTCATTTCTAAGCTGTTTATGTTCTCTTATTAAGGAATATGTTAAATAAAATTAAATCAAACTGCTCTCCCAGTAGCCGCATTACAGGATATCACTCCCCAGATCAGACATATCACAGAACTGTTGTGTTTTTCCTTAGTTCATGGACAGTAGTGTTGCTATTTGAGTCAGATGGGCTTTCTGGGGAGAACAACTTTTCATGGAAATCTGTGTTAGATACTTCAACATAACATGGCTTCATTTTGTAAAATTATTTGATATTCAGTCTCCTAGAGCATTATGTGCAAAATTAATATGCAAATAGGACATATGATAATAACGCAAATTTAAAACTATGTCTGTTACTAATTTATCTTTTAGTACCTGCAGATACTGAACTGAGGGTTCTGGTGCTCTTTAAATCACTGAGATTTTTCAGTGAAACTACGTGGTGGTGCTGCACATAATTCAGAGCTGAATTACAGCTTCTCAACCAAGGCCAAAACTTGCTACCTCTATCATAGGGGCCAGGGCCAGGACCAGGTAGAGAAAAAAGGCATAACTATGTGAGGGAGCCGAAGGGTCAGAGCCTTGGGGAAGCAGTCAGCAGTTACAGCTTCTGTCAGGAGCTATCACTGCAGCAGTATCTCCTTTTAGGGGCCTTCTACTCTCCCGCAGCAGGAGCAACTGGTAATTTCCAGACCTGTGGCAATGGCAAAGCATAAAGCAAGATCTGAGCTGTATTACTGCTCTGGTTAGCTGACACTGCACATATTGAGTCATTCTGCCCATCCTGAGACCTGTCCCTAAGAGTACTGCGACTAAACACTTGTTAGATCTTTACAGATCTGGCTAAAACAATACTACTCTCTAGCATAGACAGGATCCATCCCAGATTCCAGCATAAGAAACATCCAGCTTCTCGTACAGCTGGCAATACACAGGGGCCTGGTGCCACTGCTGTGATGTAGAACAGGCTGGGAATGTGCAGTCAATCTCATTTCATCGTGAGCATTAGATGCTACGCCTCAGCTCAGGCTGTGGAGGTGATAAGCAGTGTACCCAGTCTATTTATAGTTGTAACCTTTAGAGAGTTTATTTTCAGGCCCAAGCTCAACAACACGATAACACCATGGGGCTGCATCTCGGTGTGGTGGTGTAACACAGTGTTACGTAGCATGGAATAACACGGTGTTCTTATGTCATATACTAGCTCATATCACTTACAGATAGAAAGCACAGTCCCGCTAAGTGCTCTGGGGGCAGGATGGAGTCTCCTCTTAGTTACTATCTGATACTAATATGGCATTACACTCAACTGTACTTAAATGCATTAGGTTGAGCAGGAGCATCCTGAAGCACAGTGAGAAAACAAGTTTTTAGTTCTTCTATCAATATCCTTATTCTTCTATCAATATCCTCCATGAAGCTATACCATATACCTTTCCTAAGGTAGAATTTATGGTGATCTGATAAAAGTAGAGATAGGTGACAGAGCTCTGTTATTTAATTATATGCCTGCAACAGCAATTTTTCTATTTAATTTTTGTTAGCTCGAAAAAAAATAAACAAAGGAAAAAATCATTAGTCTTCCTCTATCAACAGGCTCAAGTCTTTCTTCCTACACATGAAAAGAACAAGGATCTTTACTAATCTTAGGCTGCTTCCAGCTGTTGTCTGGCCAGAAAACTGAAACTTCTGAAGCTTTAAACACGGGGTAATTCACCAACTACCACCACTGGGCAAATCCTCTAGGGAAAACCTGTGCTGTGTCTGTAAATTCTTCAGAACATCCCATTTTCCTTTTTTCCTTGTTTACATTTTTCCTCCCCCCATTTTCCTCTCTCCCTCTTTTCACTCCTCTATTGTCATACACTTCCCACTGCCTTCACTCTTTTATGTGAAGGTTTCAGCTCTGTGACAGCAATGGAGCAGATGCTCTTACAGAAGCTACTCCAAATAGCTTAGAAACATCCAGCATGCTATAATGGAAAATGTCTCAGATGCCAGTATTCAGCCAGGACTGGGGAGCTACTCATTGCGATTCAGTTCCTGAGACCCCAGAGACCCCCAGTGATTTCAGTGTCTGTATCCCTGGTGAGGATCTGGCAAGATACAACCAGCGAGCTCAGGAGATTGCTGAGAGGTTTTGTGAATCAGTATATGCAGAAATTTCCAGATGTAATTGCAGAATAAAGTTCCACTTACTGCGGAAGAGCAAACCTGTGTTCAAACCTACCAGGAACTGCATTTTAACAGAAATGTTTTCATGTTGCAAGGAGATTTGCATTCATCAGGTAGCCTCTAGGACCACTCTAATAAGTGTTTTGATAAAAGAGGTCATATCTCCAGAGGATGTCTGATTGAGATGTGTCATTTCTCCTGTAAAAAGTGATTACAATAGGCAGACACTGATTGTCTTCTAACAAGGGGACAATCTTTTTTAAAAAAATCTAAACATATGACACTTCTCCTTCAAGGTTGTTCAGTGCTAAAGAAAGTTATTAGGCAGATGACTGAGAAACAGAGTCCTCTGCCTCATAGCATAGATACTGTCAGTGTAAAAAATGTTGCGTATTTAGCACTATTTCACCACCAGCAGGGTTCAAACTGTCATCCAGGAACAATCCTCAAAGTCAATGATAATAGGACTTTGAGTTCTTCTATTCCAGCTAACGCAATGAACCACTGCCGTGGTGTTGCACATGCTTCAGTCCATGATCTCTAGATAGCCCTTAGGCAGGGCATGACCATTAGAGCAGATAACCCAGCCTGAAATTTAGTCCTAAGACATTTCAGAAAAGGGTGTGAAGTGGGAGATAGGCATGAGTCTGGTGCTTGAGGAGGGTGCTCACGCTGTGGGCCTCAGGAGGAAAGGCCAGGGCATCCAGTCCACACATGCATTCATTAAAGGTGGTAGAACCTCCAAATCTCCTTCACAAGATGGAAGGTTTCTCAGCAATGCCCTCAAAAATGGTGAGACCAAATGCAGAATCTGAGTGTTAGTAACCGGAAGAGAGTTGGAAAAAAAAATCTGTAAAGCAGAGGAGGCAGATTCTTTATTGATTCTTCCACAGAAGACTGAGTTCAGTAGAACACAGCCCAATAGAAAAAAAAACCCAAGTGTAAATAAATAAAAGTGTGCTCCAAATAGTTCCTCTTCATCCAACTGTTTATTCAGGGTATACACTGTAATGTCAAAATTTAACTAAATAATCCAAAGAAGACAGTGAATACTTCACTATATTTTCTTTTCTGGGTTTTTAATTTTCACTGTCCAATTAAGTTTTTATTATTCAATTTCCAGGAGATGGTAGGATGAATTAATTACGGTGAAGTTATGAAGTGTTCAGATAGCAGTGACACAGAGACTACACAAAACATAGACACCCATCTTTCTTCTGCTTCTTTCTTCTCATTTGCAACTTCCTCACATTCCAAATTAACGACTTTTTCAGTACCAGAATCCTAAATTCTCATTTACCCTCCCTGGTCAGTCTCTGGGTTTTAGTATCTCAGTACTCCTTTCCAAATCTACATGCATTTTGCTACACCATGCTCCTAGTGCAAGTAAAAGGTATGAATCAGAGTCTGGTGGTCTATGAAAGCATTTTCCTTTTGTTCTTCTTCTATGATGTTTTTATTTCTTTCCTGATACAGTATCATTTTGGAACTTATATCTGAGTGCTAACCTGTAAGATAAATAGTGATAAAGCTGTTTCCACCAGTCAAAAACTATAAATTGAAGCACAGTAAAAACATAAAAGGAGAAGAGGCATCTTTTTAGACTAACACAGTTGTTTAAATAAAATAGCTGCAGGGAAATAGCTTTGCACTAGCATGAGTAACATTTCCAAATGAACTTTATTCCACATATGATGGAGAAATGTAGGATCCCAAATGTCTTTTGGAACTCAATGACAACTGCAGATACCCTATCGCTCTTTTAAATTTGCAACATCCTGAAACAGCTAGGCATGCTTGAATTTTTTCTTTTTTTCTGTTGCTAATATGACTCACCTAATCCTTGACTAGAGGTCAAAAGATTATAATAACCCCAGGTACTCTCTTACTGGGAGTCACCAGGCTGGTGCAAGTTGCCATGCCATTTAACAACACTAAGAGGGGCTCATTGTAGTCCTGCTGCCAGGGCTTTCAAAGCATCTTTGCACAGAAGCCGTCCAAGTTTCCCTATAAAAACCACTTGATTCCACATTTACAAAACATAGCTTAAATACAATGCTTATTCCCATCACTCTTCTTTCTGAACAGCATTACAGAATAAAAGGATATGAAAAAAAGAACCTGGAACGTATTTTGCTTTTCGTTGCCTCCTTTACAGATTTCCAACATACCCTTTACTGAATTTTAATTTTGAAAAAAGTCATACAGCTAAAGGAGACGTTTGATTGGTGGTGGAGCAGGAACAATTGCTGTCATTTCAGCTTAAATGAACACTGGATTTTTTACTTCAACATATGTGGACATTCTGGAAGGACTTCTTTTTCAGACATGTCACATTTCTGTTCTTAAGGTGGGTTGTTTCCAGGTCTTTGAACAATAGTTAACATTTCCACACCACCCCCACCCCCTCATCCAGAAAGGTCTCCTTGTCCTTTGCAATTTTATGAAATTTAAAGAATTGACCCTTTTTTCTCCTGACTTTGAAATATGAACTTATTTATCCACTCCTACTAGGTTTGAATAGACAAAATATATTAAAACTCCAATCTAAAATAGCAGCATTAATTCTAGTGCTGCATTTTGATAACCTCTCTCAACTTGGGCACACCTCAGAAATTGCAATTACATCTGTTTATGACTAGGGATTATGAGCCAAGCTTTCTGCTCATACAACCAATGGATTCCTCTAGTCGCATAGGGGAATTTTGCCAACAGGAGATTTGGTAGACTCAGGCTGTCACAACTAGGGAGAAATGATGATGGAATTTAATATAATCTCCTTGTATTTATTGTTAGAGATGCGGGCAGAAGAAAAATTGCCAGCTATAAGATCTGATTTTATTTCACTCACAATCTCTCAGATGATAGAAACATAAACTTTTTTTTTTAATGAGATTAGATTTCTCAGAAAATGGCCATTTGAAATTCACAATCGACCCTTCCTAGTGACCTTTTCCCTTGAGTTTCATGTAGCCTTGAAATGTTGGCATTGGTGGTGCGGAGAGTTTGCAACATGCTCACTACAGGTAAGACATTCTGTCCCCTGTGCTTCCACAGTAGGGTCTCAGCTTCGCCCACCCCAGTCGTAACCCAGAACAAGCAATCAGGTTGTCACTCACATCACATTTAGCTGCCTCTGACAAGAGGAGAGAAGCAGTGTTTTCTTTTTCTATAGCAGAGTTGCCAAATACAAATTAGCCAGGACAGGCATCTTTCATTTGCTTAAACAAATCAGACTTCTGATGTCAGGTCAGAGCGTACAGACTAAGTATAGGAAAGACAACGTAATTAGATCTTTAATCACATAGCTTTCCTGAGAAAGGGGTCTGTGACCAGAAACACTAAGCTCCCTTATGATGCAGTACCACACACTCTCTTAGGGCGTGGCTAAGATCTGCCTTTTTTCCAGGCATCGCTGCTCGTTGAAAAAGAAACCCTTTGTCCTCCTTAAAGCAGGTGTTGGTTGTAGCCACATTTTCTTTGATGACTTTTGGGTACACACAAAGGGACAAAGGAATCATCTGTTTGCTTATAATGAAGCCTTATCTTTATAAAGCCATTTCATTAGTTTTATTAAAGCATGGCCCACGTTGCACAAATGCTGTTGTCTCATCTGAGGCCTGGAGTGCAGAGATTTGCACAGATGGTCCTCAGCCTCATAGATGCAGGTGGGAAGGTTTCATGCTCTGGATGAAGCCCCTCTGCAGAATTCAGCTGTAACAAAAAAGTCAAAATTATGCTACAATTTGCAAGCAGAAACATGGTTAAACCTGTTAAACTTTTCCAGATTCATCCATCTTTTATCACCCTCTGTAGCAACAGGCTGAAAGAACAAGTCAGTCCTAAATGCTTCCTTGCTTTTAGCATGTAGCTTCTACCTGGTTGACCACCACATGTGTGTTTAAGACATCAGAGTTGAAAATTGTTTCTATTGGAAAAACAGCCTCCATAGGGAACATCATTTTCCACATGGAACAATGTTTTCTCGCTGTTCTCTGTTATCCATGTATATTGTCTGGAAGGGGACTTCAAACACTCAGACCTAAGACAATAAACAAACACCATCATTTGCATTATCAAAATCCGAAGTTCTGCATCTGGGTGAGGATTTTAAAAGTAACAGAAAGAGAGTTTTCTGTATATGTCAAATTCAGTGAGGGATTTTTTCCTCCAAGGTTTTACTTTGTATGGTCTAATTTTTGTTTCAAATACCTCTTAAAAGAAAAATGTATTTTTTACCTCTTTAAATGGGGTATTTATGCTACAAGCCTGAAAATTCCTATATGACCTAAAACCTGTAATAACTCCTAAATGGAAATTATTGCAAAATAATTTCTGAATGTTTAAGTTGCAATATCTAAGGTCTTTGTCCCTTCTTACATTATAGTGTTCTTCGGTTCTCCAACTCCAATGAATGTTTTGAAGGCAGCTATTTATTGCAAGATAACAGTTCTTCTAATATGAATATCAATTATGCAGAAAGGTGAATAAAAAAATTCATTTTTCTGAAGAGAAGATAACATGCAAAATACATCTCAGCTAGTTTCAGACACTTAATTAATTCCCAATGCTTAAGCCTTAAACCAGAACCAGATTTGACAACTGCTTTAAAGAGAGGAATTAACATGGATGCCTCTGTCAAATGGGCTCTGTGAAACTTCTATTTCTTTAACACCATCAGGAATCCAAATAATATATTTGCCTTTTTTGACCAGATGCAGTGTCTGGCATTGTGCTGAATTTTGTAATTCAAGGAACTTTTGCCAGTATTGATCGTATTTTCCCTGACAAATACGAAACCAGCCATAAATAGTGATGTCAAATTGGCTTCAAGAAATCCAATAGTCTGGAAAAGTAGTTCAGTCTTTTGCTTTTATAATTATTTGATGATTAATGTAATAGCACAGAAGCAGTTTTGACTTAGAAAACATCTTTTAGTTAGATTCCACAGTCTCTTACATATAAAGATACGCCCTAGGGTGCTTGAAAAAGAAAACTTCATGTAGGAGATGATGTACTGTTCTCCTTACACTCTATTAGCTTCCTACTTTCATTACAGTTTCATGTGCCAATTTAAAACACTAATTTTTGTATTGAATGTATGATGCAGAGAGACTGATCTTTCATTCTTCTTCCCTGATTACACTTCACAGTTTCTCTAATTTTCAAGAACAGATAGATGTCTATGCAGGGAGTGTTTTCTATGGACAAGCCATGCAGATGATTAACCTCGGCATTGTCCCATATCTCTAAGTGTAAAATTTTCGCTGAGCAGATTTCAGGTAAAACATCAAGCTCACTTCACTTACTAATACCTCTCTAACATGCTCTGCAATTATATTATTATATTTGTGTTGTTGAGCTTGGCCGTTTTCCTTCTTCATTATTCATTTCTCCCCAAGGAATGGCAGTTTAACAGACATTTCTAGTGATGTAAGTAGTTAAATGAGGCAGCGAGTTATCTTACTGACCACAGGGTTTCTCTCTCTCTCTCTTGGCAACCACTGCAGTCTGGTATCGTGTTCCTTTCAGCAAGAATTCATCTTCAAACCTAGGCCACCTGGGAAGACTGTCATGGAAAGGGGGGCCAGAAAGATATATGGAGCCAGTTATTAAAATTCCTGGCCTGGAAGGGGGTTTTTTCTAAACCCTTTTTAGTTTGTCCAGCCCACCAGTGTCCCAAGAAAGACAAAATCCTGGCACCCAACCTGCCTACCACACTCCTGTTAGGGAGAAGGGGAACCTCCTCGGGTTCTTTACAACTTGGCCAGCCTGCCAGGTGCACCGACAGCGTCACTGAAACCAAGTCCCTCTTTGTAGCCCACAAGATTGGAGGATATTTGCCTAACCTATTCAGGGACCCTCACTGGCAGCACCGCAAAGACAAATCCCTTCAGTATTAAATCAACAATAATAGTTTATTGTGTAGAGTCGTGACAAACTACAGGTTCGAATGATACCGGTGATGAGTATTGACTGCAAAATGGATTTAAAACACCACTAAGCACACACACAAACCTAAACACTAATGATTATTACTAGCTAGCATGATGTTAGTATTTAAGTGCACAAAATATAGAGCTCTTACCCAATAGGTGTCCCTGGGGCGGGGGGGGGAGAAGATAGGTTTAGCCCGTCGACCAATCCCAAAGTCCCTGTTGGGGGGGGAGAGGATAGGTTCAGCCCGTCGACCGATCCCAAAGTTCCGATGGTGGTCTTCTGTTCCCCCAAAAGTCTCCCCAAAATCTGCCACCTTTTATATTGTTTTCTATGCCTTTGGGTGGAGTTGAGTGACTCTGGTCATTTTTTCCTTTTATTCTCATTTGATTAAAAATCTCTCGCTTCGCATTTAAAGG